>NC_089146.1:33834377-34134377 GCF_009819655.1 Sylvia atricapilla
TCCTCAATTTCGCTTCAAAGTGCCAAGCAGTTGTATTAACACATAAGAAAAATATTCAGGTCAGTAATAATCTTCCATGCAAAAGGATCATGAAGTAATTGCAAGTTATCCAAGAGTCATCCTCAGACTGAAATGCTTCCATGTCTGGGACAGAAGGAAGGGAATTTGTTCCAGCAGCCCTGGTGCTAGTAGCAGTAGTAGCTCAGGATAAAGTAAAATAGGGCAGCTAGTAGCAGTTCAGCCTGTGCAGACCTCACAGAACAAGGCCTCTATAGTCAATAGATAATAATAATAAAATAATGAAAGCAGCACACCTGGACTATGGGATAAAACACCACAGGAAACAACCAATATGAGTCACAACATTCTTTAAAAACAGAAGTTAAGAGGTTTAAGTTGGCTGTGCTGGGATTGCTGAGGCTGCTTTTCCTGCAATAATGTTCTTTTGAATTATATTTGCATTATTTGTAATTGCAGACCATATTTCTATTACCTACGCAAATTAAAAGGTGTAGCCACTTGGAGCATCCAACTCATGCTCTTAACCACCTCAAAACAACTGGGCTCCTTATAAAGTTAATAGTGAGTGGTTGCATCTCAATTTCATCCTTCTGGATGGTTCCATGGAGCAGCTTAGCCCTCAGTTTGGAGTACCTTAGGGGCTTAGAAATCAAACTTCCTCAACTCAAATAAATGCCTGAAGCAGATGCAATGAATAATTATTCATAACTCATCAGACTTCCAAAAAAAAAGAACCATAGAGTGGTTTGGGTCGGAAGGAACCTTCACAACCATCTCTAACCTGGAGCTCTAGCTCTGTTTTGGACACACCCAGAGCCGCTGTGAGGGAGGCAGAGCAGTGCCAGGCCCAGCTCTGGGTTACCCCAAGTCCTCTGGCATCACCATCCCTCTCCATTTCCCTCACCCTGCTGGCATCTCACCTTCAGCATCCTTCCCTTTAGCCCAGTGCCACTGAGGAACAGGAACATTTTGGTGTCCTTTCAACAACCAAGGCCATTGATGCAAGGCACTGACATCCCTCCATGCACAGAACACCCTGTTCACAGCTTTTTAGGAACCACATTGTGTACCACACACTGAATCAGACTCAAGCTGCCCCTCTATGAATAAGTGAAGAGAATTTATTCCTACACTACATACTTTCGGACCTGCATTGGCACATCAACATTCCTAGAAATGAAATCAATCAAATACAAGCCCTGGGAAGAAGACAAAAGAAGAGCTGCTAAAAGCTCCTCTTTCATTGTGCTATTTATTTTCTCTTTAACAGATCCCATTCCCAATGCCCCCTGAGCAGGAGAAGGTCTCCGAGGCGGTGTATTTTGCAGAGTGCTCAGCAGTAGCACACATAAAACCCTACCTATGTAGGACACAGCTGCTTGGAATTTCCATGTGGCCGCCAGATTCGTTTTCGTTTGGGAGGATCTCCCCGCAGTTGATGCACAGATGGAGAAGGCAGTTAACTAACAACAATAATAATCATCCTCCATGACATGCCCAGGGCTGAATCCAAACCTACAGTGAGGCTTTAAGGCATGGAGTCAGTGCCCTGGCCATTAGTGAGGACACAGTGTAAGTCAGAGAGGCACAACTCTCTGTTCCTGTTGGGGATGGAGGCTCTGTTTAAGCCTTTAAGCCCAGGCAGAGCTGTCAGGCAGAACTATTTATTAACAGGTTATTATCCTGCTGCAGTACAGGACACACACCAAAGAGAAGCCACTGTTTGAAACCACTATTAACCTTGGTGAACAGGTGAGGTCTGTAATCATAAAAATGTGTTATCTTGGAGGTTATCAGGGCAGGAAAGGACAGTCTCTCTCATCTCCTCATCTCTCCTGTGATTCCAGTATGAATGATACAAAATCCCTCGGAGGTGAAAGGTTTTGATATTTCTTTCTTTTTTTTTTTTTTGCTTTTTTTTACTACACAGTCCCCTTATCCCAAGGAAAAGTTTATCACATCAGTGCAAGATGCATTATCTTATTAATTGTCATTATTGCAATATTAGTTGTGGGTAGAAGGATTGAATAGTGTGGTCTGGGTTTAGACACACATGATAAGAGATGAATGCTCAGGATATTTAATTTGCAGTTGAAGTGGAAGACCTCTGAGGCAGACTTTGCAGTATGTCTGGCTTCACAGTAGTGTAAAATATGAATAGTGGGTGAAAATTATATCAATGCACCAGTGTAACTGTGAACTATTCAGAATATTGGAATTCAAACACTTTGAAGTGCATTAAATTCCTGTTTTCAAAATGTTACATCAGCTTTTCACTATGTAGTGGGAACTAGGGCATAAAAAGTTCTCCCTCACCCTTTGAATAACTCTTCTGTAGTATTAGTTTTGAAGTGCTCTAAAATAAAAGTAATCTCAAATTTTCAATCTATAGCACCAAATTAGAAGAGGAAAGGTGTACCAGACATTTTGCAGTTAAACTGAAGCTGTGAATAACTTCTGAGGCAACATTAGAAATATAAAAATATGCATATACCCAGCACATCTGGCTTATCAGTTTTAAAGCAATCCAGACTTCAGGAGTCCCCAGACTGCAGTTTAGGTGAATTTATGTTGGAGGAGATGCCTAGTCCACCATGCTCCTTGCCTACCCAGACATCCTCCAGGTTGGATTGTCTCTTTGTGTCTGGTCCTTTGCCAGCAGTCACGGCTGAAGCCACTGCAGAAAATCAGCTGAACCTAACTGGGATTTATGCTCCATGCAGCTCCATGGGAAAACAAAAGTTTGGGTTGTTTTTTATTCTATCCAAATGGCATCAGCCACCTTTACACTGCAATTGCACGAGCAGAGGACAATGAAGGTCAGAGAACAATGAAATTATAACCCAGTGACAAAATAACAAGCAACAAATGAATGCATCGGCAAATCAAGCCCAACGACAGCACATTAGTCAAACAACAACAGAATGATTAATAGATTTAAGTATTCCTGGCGATGATTAAAATACCTAAATCCTGTACTTATGGACTTGATCATTCCCTGGCTGTGAGGAACAAAAGCCACATGGTAATTGCCACCTTCTTAAAGCCACTGGTGCAGATTTAATGTGCTCAGAGTAAAGTCCTCCTTCCTTTAACGCCATGAGGAATGACTGCAACCTTTTCTGGCACCTATCAATAAAAAATGGGTTTGTAGCGATATTAAAAGATGAAAATCACTTTATTTTACTTACTGACATCTCCTTTTTGAAGTTAACTTTATGATTAAAGGGAGAACAGCCGCTTTTTGTCACCGCTGAAAGATGGATGGATTAAAAGCACATATCACCACTGCAAAGAGGCTACAGATCTTCATCAATATAAATCCACAAAGCATTTGACTGTGCCAGGGAAACATATTCTCAAATTTTCATTCCACCAAGAGATTACGGGGACTTAAAAGGCAAATAGCCATTGATTCTTATTACACAAACTGCTAAAGCAAGGAGGAAAAGCAAACATTTAAACCATTCTTTTAAAATCTCTTCCTTAACTTCTGCTTCTTCTCACTGAAGTGCTGAGCACTGTTAAAATTTTTTGTGCAGTCTGTGTTATGTTTTCCCCCTTGAACTTCCTTTCATTTTGCAGATCAATCCAAACTCTTAGAAACTGTTTTGTTTTTTCACTGAGGCACAGGAGGCAGCATTTTCCCTGCTCTTGGTAGTTTATTTTGTCCCTGAAGGGCCTGTTGAGTGTTCTGGTTGTGTTCCATCCTAAGGCCTCTTACAGGCTCATTGATCCCAGGGAACAACCGCAGCTTTTCCCTTATGCACACACTTAAGGGTGTGATAATTGTCTCTGGAGTGATTAGCCATAATTATTATAAGATAATCATTATTACTTTAGTGCCCAGGAGTTCAAACTACACAACCAGTTCCCCTCTATCAAGTCAGGTATTCCTCTGTCACAGAGAACTTCCAGTCCTTGAGCAGCCTATACAGAGAATTCCCTATACAGGGAATTGGGAAGGGAAATAAGGAAATTACAGCCAGTACAAGAGGAAACAGCATCATGTGCCAAGGACTCCATTTCACACAGAACAGTTAGACCTTCCCATGTTTCCCAGAACATCCCTGAGTTTAAAGGTATCAAGTACTCACAATTTTTAACATGAACACATTTTTTTAAAAACAACTTTTTGACAAGAAATGTGAGTTAATATTATGAATGCTAATAAACTTCAAAACAGTTATAAAATCTTTATCCTGCAGTGTTTTGGATTGATTTTTTTTTCCTTGAAAACATCCATATTTAGAAGACACTCTGAGGAGACTAGAAAAGTTTTGGGTTTTTTTGTAATATTTTAGAAGGAAATTACACTGCAGCTGATGACACATATCTATTTAATATATATATATATATATGGATTGAGGTAAAAACAATTTTCATGCTGCTTTACAATGGTCTGGGTGTTTTTTCCAGGCAATATTAGCTGTGTTTTCAAAGGTTCTGACCAGCCCTACTCATCCATCAGCTCCAGGTTATTTCCTGCCCACTGGAAAATCTGTCCAGAGCAAACAAGAGGAGAACACCCAGGAAGAATAAAGATGCACCAGGAAGAAAATTCCCTATTTAAACTCCGTGATTTTGGGAAGCACAGTTCTCTCTTTCTCCCTTGGGCATTTTCCTGCCTGGATCCACAGGTTTCCTTCACCTCAGCACCACCTTCACCTCCTCCACCTCCAGAAGGTTCTTGATCAACTGTTGTTTTCCCCATTTCATCAATTATCTGTGCTTTGCAAGTAGCACAGAAGAATTCCTACGGTAATATCAAAGAGATAAGACACTTCTCATCCAAATGCAGGGATTTTTCAAATTTTAAATTAAAATTTTAAAGAAACAAGTATTATTTGTTCTTAATTTCTTGTTTTAAAATGTTTATCACAGTGGAAAAATGTAACTTTTCAAAATTCTGAACTCTAATTCTATAATACATTGCCTGACCTTTCCTAAGGTAAACACTTCTATGTACAGCATGGATTTAGTGGAGGTTTCTGTAACTTTCTTCTTAAAATACATCAGCATGGGAACAGAGCTAAACCTATATTTATAATCAAAGCAGGCAGAGTCTGTGGTGTTTTGCTAAAGAGCTAATATGATTTTTTTTTTTTTAAATCACCTTTGACTTTTTAATTTAAAAATATTCTAGCCTTCTGTACACAGGAAAATTTAAAACTATCTACATTAGTTTGTATTAAAAAACTCCACAAGTGGCTGGCTAATGGCTATTAAGGAAAAAAAAAAAAAAAAACAAAAAAAAAAACACCAAAAAAAACACCTCAATTATCATGTTATCTTTTTGCCACACACATTTTTTTTCCTCCAAAAAATGTCCTTTTTAACATCCAGATGCAAGTACAAGCAATATTTAGCACTATAATCAACATTTTCAAGCTACCTGCCAGCAGAACTCACAGTGCTGAACATCAGCATTGTCAGCTCCTTGGAAGCCTCAGGCATATTTCACATAGTCCAAACAGATTCTGAGCTCCATTTATAACCCTTCTGTGCAGGGAGGGGAGCTCTGAGCAGGAATTCAGGATACAATGTGCATTACAGGTGAAGAAGATCAATGCACAGCAGGTTCTGTGCCCAGAACCACCATCATCATCATCATCATCATCATCATCCCAGGACAGGAAGGCTGAGCTGAGTCCACCTCTCCCTGAGGCAAACACCACTAACAGGGATGAGATGAAAAATGGCAAAAAAATTCCAACCAAAACCCAAAGAAACGCTCAGTCATTTATATTTGAATGAATGTTTACAGATTTTACAGAGTCTCACTTGCTCATCCAGACCCCAACATCAAACGAAGCACCACATAAACTCTGGATAATGCAAAGATTTACTCAATGCCACAGCTTTTCTGTGCTTATAGCACCAGAAATGCCCTCAGCACAAGACAATAACAAATCTCTCCAAGAATTAGTCGCTAACAACAACTCTTTTCGATTTTGGAAGTCTAGAATTCTTAATCACACTCTTTGTCAATCCCTAAATGCACAGCTGTGCCTTCATTAGGGGAAAAAGACTGATGTGAGCAGCACTTCTGCAGCTGAAGCCAGAAGCAAAGGCCTGCAGATGTACCCGTTACCAACAATTGTATTTCACTCGTTACTGTTAGTTGGAGGGTGATTCTAACTCGTGCTAACACAAGCCAACAGCAATTCCTACTGTTATTTACAGTCTGATATTGAAAAGAGCTTCCTGGGTCCTTTGGTGACCGCCAAAGAGTCGTGCCATGAGACCAAGAGGCTGATTCTCCATGTGCCAGTCCTGGAGGGATAAATCCTTTCCCTGCTCCCTGCTCCCTGCTCCCTGCTCCCTGTTCTCAGGATGCCCAGGGATGTTTGCAGAGCTGGTGCTCTGTGGGCCCAAGAGATTTCAGCCTGCTGGCAGCTGCTAACCTTTTCCCAAGGAAAAAATCCTCAAGAAAGCTTCTTCTCAAAACAATCTTGGCAAGCAACTATCATTTCTCAGAACAATCTTTCTCCAGGTGGTGTTTTGCTGTTTCTCCAGTTTAACCCATGGGATTAAAGAGGGGTCGTTCCTATTCACCAATCATGTTAAGTCAGCATCAGAACACCTTATAAAAGGTAGTAACAATTTAGACAATAAAGATTTTTCTATGCTCTTTGCCTTCTGAATTATTTGGAGTCTTTCCTCTTTCTCTCGTGTCCCACAGTGACAGTGTTCCTGCCCCTCCAATTCCTGTCCAGCTCTGTGTGCCTTTGCATCCTGCCCAGCTTCCCTCTGCAGCTGCCTGCTGGGAACCTGCTGTGATCCATGGGCATCCTTAGGGATGGATCACATGGAGGACATAGATCCTTTAGATACAGCCAGGGCTCTTTCTGACTTTGTGATGAGTCTTAGAAAACCTCAGGCATTTTCCAGTTGGCTCCTCTAAGCTCTAGACACCTTTGGCACCAGAAGAGAAAAAAAAAAAAAAATCCTGGACTGGCAGAAAAAAATTAAAATATATATTACAGGTAATGAATGGACTTTTTAAGAGATATAAACCATGAGATTGCAAATTTATGCATTTAGCATGAAATTTATATCCCAAAAACTTGACTGTTTTTGCACTGGAATGATTCATGTCTTTGCTGCAGCTTCCAGACAACATCAAGAAATCTGGCATATCTTTGTGGACCTCAAAAAAAAAAGGCTTTTAACCAGCAGAAACACTGATTCTTCATGGAGATTATGTAAAGGCATCTTTTTAGCCTTCCATCTGGGTCTCCTTTGGAAACCCAAACAAGACACACGTGTAGGACCCAGTAACCTTTTCAGTCAGAGGGACCCTCCATGTCCCATTTTCCTTCAGCTGAACTAGAACCCACATTACTTCACTAAAAGCCACACTGCTATTTCCAGCTTTTTCTTTTTTTTTCCTCCATTAGGCTCAAGAGAGAGAAATTACAGTTTGAAGAGACTGCGCTTTATCCTTGGAAAGCAGACATTGTGATCAACAGCAGATTATTTCCTTATTTCTTTTGGTTGTTTTCTCTTCACTAAAAACCAAAACATCCAGCTCCCATGGGAAGGGCAGGATGCATTCCCAGGTTTGCCTGAAGGGCTCACTTCACATTTTTTTTGAGCACAGTACACTCAAGTTTACCACCAAACAGAGGTATGGGCCCCAAACTGTGTCCACTTAAATTTATAATTATTGATTATTTTTTAACATAAATTATAAGTGTCAGCTCATGGCAGAAAGTAGAACAGTTGTGCCTCACAGAAGTATTTTTAGTGTCCGTGTACCTTAAACGTGAGTCCTCAGGATGTCTGAACAGTTTTGTTTTAATGTAACCGTGCTCATTTTATGTAACATTTTGCAGAACAGAACGTATTCCCATTCTTTTTTATCCTCTTGATGCCCCTGTGTGCCATTAGTCTGAGAATGTAAAATTATACTCGTCTCTTTCCTGTAGAAACCTAAAAGTTACCTGCACATAAATGTTCTGTGTAATTCTGCTTCATTGTCTTTCAGTGGATTAAAAAAGCTCAATTTCCTAAAAGACAACCAAATGTCCTTCTACTTCAGTATTGTGAACTTTCTTTTTTATTTTTTATTTGTAAGCTGGACTCATCTCTGCTAAAATTCCAGGAGATGCACATCATTAAGAGAGGGGAAAAGTCAATTAGACAAGTAGCAGGTCCTGCATCTGATGCATGGTTTTGAAAGAGGCTATGAAATATACAAAACCATTAGGGAAAAAAAAAAAAAAACCCAAAAAACCTTAGACAGCAACTAATTGTGCTGAATTGCCTGCTGGTAATTAAACAGGGCATTTGTTTAAAAGACCATATTTAGTTCTTAATGAGTGAAGATTTTGACCTTCTGTATAGCTGGGTTAAAAAATGTGTTTGGGGCTTGAAGCACTATGAAAGATTCTTTTATTGCAAAGCACAGACGTTTTCTCCCTTCTTGATCTTGCTCTGGGAATGTGACATCAGCTCTTGTGGAATCTCACTCACATGAGTGTGAAAACCAAGCCGAAAAGTCAGAAAAGTGTCACTGTGTGAGGGAGAAATCTTTTGTTGAAATTATGATCTGGGACTGCTGCTAATTTTTCCTCATTTTTAATCCTGGAGGCCAAGACTTCCTTGGAGAAAGTGGGCATTGGCACTTTGTTCCAATAATCCATCCCACGTACAATATACCTCACCTTCCAAACAGCATTTTTGATACCTTGCTGTGTGTTGATGGATTTTAAGAAGGGCTAGATAGACAGAAAATATTTTAGAAAGATGCTAAATGTAGACTCAAAAAGCTTTGATTTCATGGGGTTTGTTCTGCCAGGATATCCCACCACTAGAAAAAGACACTCAGAGAACAGCCAATGCAACTACAGCAGTCGTTTTCAACAGCTGAGTGTTAGAAAATACTGCTGATTTCCAGAGAGTGGGTCATGGTCACATTTTAAGACTTAAATATGGCTTATTCTTCTCCAGATGGAACAGTTTCCTAGAGGGTTGTTTTTGTGCCTTTTTTTTTGTTTGTTGTTTTTGGTGGCTTTTTTTTTTTTTTCCTGTTGTTGTTTCCATGTGTGGTTTTTTGTGGTTTTGTGTGTTTTTTTTGTTGGTTGTTTTGGTTTTTTTTTTTTTTTTTTTTGGTGTGTGTGGTTTTTTTTTGGTTTTTTTGTTTTTTTACATGTAAATTCTTAGAGCACCTAAACAGAAGGGATTAAAAGGAAAAAGATAAAGAAAAATAGGCACTTTTTTTTTTCTTTTTTTTTGTTTGGATAGGCCCAGTCCAGAAGCCTAAACCCAAGGAAATGCTGCCATTCATTCCAACAACTCAAGTCTCATAACTATTTTATTTTCCTCCTTGTACACAGCTCATATCCTATCATCCATGCACAGCAACAATGCTTTCAACATGCCCATTTTCACAACAGATAAAATATTTTTAGGTTATGAAATCTCCTGGAAAACTCTTTATTTTCTTATCAAAGTCAATGAACGGGGAACACGTTCCTATTCTTAGATGGACACAGTTTCAGAAAACACTGATTTAAAGTAGGTCTGCTTGACAATCCCACAAATAAAGTATTATACTGAACTTCACTACTGACTGGGCTCTGTGTCCCCCCCCCCAGTTTTCTGTTTTCACTCGATTGCTTCCAGGTATTATTTTTTCCCCTTTTTCCCACAATTTTCAACTTATTCCATTTCATCTCACAGCATTTTAATCTGTACATTTGTCATAAAACTAAACTCATGTGCATTACTGCAGTGAGTTAAAGATTAAGTTACACTTTCGTAGATTTTGTGTGGAGAAAAGATGACTGAAATCTGAGAGGATATAATGAATTCTGAAAATCAGTTTCTGTACGCTCTGTGCATGTTCTTGCTTCCCAGTGGAAGAGCAGGAGTAATTTCTCAGTGTGTCAAAGCAAACTTCACACCACTGAGTAGTATCAATCTCACTTAAAACTGCTGGTGACATCTTGACTTGTTTATCATAGTCCCAGAAACGATGGCAAATTTTAATTTTTAAACTATATTACACAGTTTGAGAACGGCTTTGGGCTTTTGGATTATACAGTTCCGTGAGCTCAAAAGTGAAAAACGCAAGAAGTGGGGAACAGTAGGGAAGTAAAGCCCTTGTCTGGAAGAAAATAATAATAATAAAAAAAAAGGTTTCTACTTATTTCAGCTGCGATTTGCAGTGTGTGAAATTCTGTGTACAGGTGGTCAAGCAGGTGGATGCTGTGCAGAGGCATCTGCATTCCAGGTAGGAATTTGCCATCCCAGCTCCCCGAATGTACCACTTGGGTTAACAACACTCAGCTAATTGCTGAGAGGGGAACGAGTCAGAGACCAGAACTCACCCTCCAAATGCACATGAACGCTCCTGCAGCTTCAAGTATTTGCTGCAATAAATGTTTAACTGTTTGTGGCTCCTGGAATAGAGCCCTGAGGAGCAAAAGTAGTGGAACAAATGTAGTTTCCTTATTTGTTTATTCACCTTGGGAAGATCAGGAGCTGGGAAGTCAAATTCCCCCAGGCAAGGAGTGGAAGAACTCAAAACCAAGTCTTGTATTGCAGCTCGGCTGAGGGCTCCCGGGGCACAAAACTGACAACTGCACTTCTGACAAATTAAGTGATGCTAGCCCCAGAATTTGCTCTTTTCTTTCTTCTTCTCTGCCTCCAATTTGATACCATCCTGTAAATTTAGGCTGACATTATAAATTGCTCTAGGAGGACCAAAATCACGTTTTTCAGCACACATGCCTGTCACTTTTTTTTTTCTTCTCACTTCAAACACCAGGTTGCCCAATTATTTTAACACTGCTGAATGAAGCAATGAATAGGCAAATAATGTCACTGGAAAAAGGGTACATGGAAATTTAATGACATGTTTTATTGATGGGCAGATGCCACAGATGTGTTTTTCTTCAGCAGATATAATTTTGCTATTAGTCAATGTAAGAAACAGTAATTAAATTCTCACAGTAGAGGTCTAAATGATGTATACCCTGAAAAAAAAAATAGAGGAAAAAAATGCCCAAAAGGAAACTGAAAAAAGCATTATTCCTTCTAAATAAGATTTCAGGATGTCTAAGCTATCCCATCTTCCCAAATATAGGTGGTGATGGCTGAAGACAGACCCTGTGCTGTCATTTCCCCTGTGCCCCAAGGTTACCAGGGCTTCACAAGCATGTGGTGTCAGGTCCCAGTCTCTGCTGGGTGAAAAGCTGTCTCTGATGCCTGGATATTGAAAACAGTTCAGATTTACTCTGTGATGTGATCTAATGGCAGCCAGGCTGCAGTTACAATTCCTGCTGGCGGACTCAGTTTAGGAGTGTCAGGGGTTTTTGCTATACAACTAAGTCTGGAACTCCTGATACAGAGATTATGCCCAGAGTGTTTATCTCCATAAAAATCCTTTGAGATTTATTAATACAAAAAAGTTATATTTCTTACTCCTTAAGGAGTTTTATTATCTTATTTGTTTATTAATAGGGATAAATTAATAGGTCACTCTACGCATTAATTAACAGAAAGGTTGAGTAAAACTGAAAAGGAGATTCTCACAGTATGACTTTAAATGTTTGTTTTTTTTCAAAAGAGGGCAGCCTCAAAAAAAGCAACAGGAGCAACAATAAATAATAGCATCTAACCCAAATCTCTGGGAAGTAGAACAAAGATTTCTCAGATCATTCCTTCCCATCCCCTGAGTCCCTGACTGCAGCTGTTTCCCTCAGGCTTCTGCAGCCCTGTCCATGAACCAGTTAACAACCTCGAACTGGCTCTCTTAACTACCATCATCCTGCCTCAAATATGATAAATTAACATCTCTGCTACACTTTGTGCATTTTATTGGACAACAGGATCATGGAAAAGCTGAAATATTTGAGTTATCATCCTTACTCATATTTATCATTTTCATATTGTAGAACTCCATGGATTAACCATCCATTTGGTGTCGCAAGCATGGTTTCTGTGCCTTGGAGAAAGCATCTGTATTTAAATGTGTGCGGTAAAAAACCGACCAAAATTTGTATTCGGAAAGTCCAGACCTGACCAACACTTGATTTCACCAGTAAAGAACAGCAGTCAACATTTTTCTCTCAGGAAAATACTGCAAATGAAATGGAAATTCTGACTGGGAGCAGACAGAACAGACATTGCTCCTGCTATGGTCAACATCAGAACACTCTCTGCAAACCATGAACCAATTAATGATCTGCTGTTGCATATTATCATCATAAATGGCCAAATATTTAAGTCCTACATTTAATGAGGCACAGAGACAAGGCTGATACCTTCACAACAGCGTTCCTTTGTGAATTTTAGCCTAAAAAAACTCTTCAGCAGCAGCCCATCAAAGGTGGGATGAAATCACATCACTCAAATGTCTTCCACTGCTCATTCCCCCACCAGCCTCCTCTAATTTGCTTTGCTGCAAAAGGATTTTGTGATGGAAAGTTATTAAATCAACAAGCCCATGACTTCCTTGTCTTGACAGTAGAATAGACTAAATGACCTTGGCTAATTTAAATGAGCCACATCATGTTCTATCTATGCAAAAAAAGATAGGGAAGACAGTAATATACAAGAAATTGGATGTTTGGATGGTGAAATGAGGAGATATTGCAACACTAAACTATGCAAATTGAGCCTTCAGCCAGACAAATGGAGTTCTTTATAAGCAGCTCTGTTCCAAAGCAAAAACACCCACTTTTCTTTTAATGCCCCCACTTCTTTCTCTTTTCTGCCTTGTGAGCTAAGTGAAAACCTCGACGCAGAAATGCAGAGTGGCGCCAGTGGGAATCATTCCAAATGTTACCTGATAGTTTCAGCAGCCCCACTGGCCCATCAGGAGCTCTGGGGGATTTCCTGGGGGTTATTTTCAATAACCTCATGTGACACCTTGTACATCACAGCCTTAAAGGATGAGTGATTTAAAGCTTGTCAGAATGTATCAAATGAATTCACAGGGAATTCTCATGCAGGTGAGCATTACTTCCAGAAAAACTCTCATGAGAAAATGGAGGGACATTTATAACTCCTGACTGTTTTAGGGGGGGTTGTTACTTTGTTACACAACTTCATTAGAAAGAAAAAGAAAGAAATAAAAAGAGAGAAAGGGAAAGAAAGAATGAAAGAAAGAGAAAGAAAGAAAGAAAGAAAGAAAGAAAGAAAGAAAGAAAGAAAGAAAGAAAGAAAGAAAGGAAGAAAGAAAGGAAAGAAGAAAGAAAGAAAGAAAGAAAGAAAGAAAGAAAGAAAGAAAGAAAGAAAGAAAGAAGAAAGAAAGAAAGAAAGAAAGAAAGAAAGAAAGAAAGAAAGAAAGAAAGAAAGAAAGAAAGAAAGAAAGAAAGAAAGAAAGAAAGAAAGAAAGAAAGAAAGAAAGGAAGGAAGGAAGGAAGGAAGGAAGAAGGAAGGAAGGTAAGACTAGGCTCTAAATGTAGGTTCATATTTTTCAATTTTATAACTTTGGGTCATTCTTAAAAGGTCTGAATCTCCCCTAAAATTCTAAAATTTGTATTTTCCCCTCTGGTAAACACTACTTAAAACTTCCCAGTGTTCCAGCTCTAAAAATACCAGAACAAAACATGATTCAGTAATAGCAGCATTTATCTTCATCTTCTGATAACAATTCATTCAAAAAGCCTAAACAGAAAAATAATACTCTGATTATAGGCTGCTAAAACAGAAGAACTTCTGGCCAAAACCTCTCAGTGTGTGTTCTGCAGTTTTTTAATGCTAAATGATCCAGAGTTTGCCTTTGAATATTTCATTGATTAGAGACTTCAGAGATTATGGTTCAGATCACAGTTAATAAAGATCCAAATAATCTGAAGACTTGGAAGGATTCTATTTGCACTGGTATTTTTTGCAGTACTCTATTAACATTTTCTGGCTGGAAAGCTAAAATATTAGCACAGATATTCCAGGAGCTACTAAATAATAACTTAAGTGAGTTAATTAAAAAAAAAAAAAAGGAGATCTCCATATTCTGTACAAGTTTTTGTTTCCTACAGCTCTAACTCAGACCAAACCCCAATTTTGGCACATCACTTTCAATTTTGTGCCACATACAGATATATAAAACACTGATCTATAAAACTGTACATCTTATCTCTGCAGACCTATTAAAAAAAAAAAAAAAAAAAGATTCATGGGTTTGTGACTGTAATTCTCTAGAAATTATCTTAATCATTATATCTAAAGCTCTACACACTAAAGACCAAGTGACTCCAACTACCCCACGACAGATATTTGCCTGAGCCACTCCTAAAACTTTTAGGAGGATAAAAAAATAATAGAAAAAAAAAGGTATTTTAGCTTTTAAAAGACCTCAAAATCCCACTGGGAAAAGCTGCAGCCACATGACCCCTGATTTAACTGATCAGAGCCAGTCCCAGTCCCATACTGGGGTGAACCCTGTGAAGGAAAAGACTTGGAGCTAAAAAAGTTCAGTTTGCAATAATTTGGCAGCTCCTGTGGGGCAGGAGAGTTCTCAGCTCATTGCTCAGCTGAGCAGTAAAAGAGGCTGCAAATGCAGCTGAAATAAAGGCCTGGCTCTCCAAAGGAGCCCGGAGAAGTGTGTCACAGAAAGGAGCTTAATTGCCAAGAGCAGATCTGGAGCAGCCTTCAACTGGAACTACTCAAGCCTGGCTCTAGTTTTGGCACTGGTGAATTTGATCTGAGCCTCAGCAGCTCTCCAGGGAGCTGATGGGGCTGAGCTCCTCCATTCAGCAGGGCTGGATCCTGTGGAATTGTTGGAATTTTCAGAAAGCTGAACAGCCTCAGTGTAAGCTTCATTAGAGGGGTTAATGTGTATTTTGATGTCTCCCTTTTTCAGCCTCTTTGAAGCATTCTTCAATTAGATAAAAAATGGAAAGGAGTCCAAAGTGACCAAATGCAGATGTCTCATCACTTTTATGTGCTCTGAGGTTCAAATCCAGTGAATTACACACTCCTTTCTCCTCTGAAGGTCATTGGAACACATAATGTGAAACAACCACGCATAATAAAACATTTCTTATTTCATATTGCCACAACCTCTCCTGAATTTATGCATTACATTCACCAGCAAAAATGCATATGTGCCTGAAATAAAAGATGATAATACAGGAATGCCATTGTATTTACTACTATTTCCTTGAAATTTCCCATACATCACCATTTCACACTGGAGCAATGACCATATTTTCCCTTGGCAGGGAAAGGTGCAGGCCTGAACACAACTCTAAAAGCTCATTAATAATGAATTAACGTGAGAATGTTAAATTTAGAGAAAGAAATCAGAATAGTTCCACTTACTGGATGCTCATATCCTATTAGTTATAAGATATTTCACCCCTTTGGAGTTACCTGTGCACTGGAATGTGCTTTGCCCTGGTGACACCCCCATTATTCAAACCATTACTGATTTTCCTGGTGCTTGGATGTGACTTATTTACAGCACTATCAGTGTCCCCAGCAAGAGATTATTTAACACCGTCCTGTGACCAACTGGGCTCCTTGCAATTCAATATTGAAAATTGCTGTTGCCTTCCTCCATCACATGAACGCTGTTAATTCCAGCAGAATTGATAATACCACTCTTGTGAGTAAAATAAAGAAAAAGCTCATGATTTGGCTGGATTTCTGAAGTATCTTTTGGCCACGTAAATGAGTTCAACATACAACTTGTGTGTTCAAGACTCAGGAATTAATGAGGGAGGAATGACTCAAAGGTTATCAAGTATTTTTCTGATAAACAGATATATATCTATAGAGAGAGACAATAATTGCAAAGGAACTCACACCAAATATTTGGTAATAGGAATGGACCATGATGACACTTTAGTGGCAGTTGTTTGTAACAAACTATAGGATCATAATGTAAAATTATGGTTTTTATATTCTTTGGCTCTGTTCACAGCAATGTGCCCACTGATAATTTCAATTCTGCCCCAAATAAGCAAGTAAAAATATGGAGCTGCCACAAAAATCAATATTAATGAGTTGTTAACCATTTCCTAGATGAGGAGGTACTTCACACACTTCATTATGCAGGTGTTCTGTGTGGTCTAGCAGAAATATTTGTTTAGAATGTTTTACCAAATTTTATGGTGATTTAATAAAGCAGATATTAATTTTACCACTGGGCAGCTTTCATATTCATGTCTGATAATAAAGAAAGGAGTGGGAATCAACATGAACCTTACAAGGTGGATTTGAGCATAAATCGAAAGGACATGGATAAAGATTGGGTATTTAATATGCTATCACATTCCAAAACACAGGACAAACACATGTACAATAAGAAAAGCAAACATATTTCATTGCCACTAACACAGGATTTTACTTGTAGTCTATATTTTTTTTCTGATTCCATTACTCTCATAGTTTAAAGACATAAAATACAATAAAAATATAAGACAGTTATAATATAATTATTCAGCACTAGAAATTTTTAATCCTTTGTCATTTAACCCAGAGTAATTTATAGAAAAAAAACCATTAAATACTGAGGAATATAAATTTAAACAGAACTTAATGAATCAATACTATTCTCTGAGAAACACTCACCTGCATCTTCAGAAAGTTTCAGTTTAGGCCAAATAGTGCTTTGCCCAGTTTAACTTCTGGATGGGGTTTGGATTCTGGGCCCAGTGCTAAACCCAATATGCTGACACAAATTTTGATTTTGTGTAATGCTCATTGAACAAGGACTATTAAACAGTTGAGCCTTCAAGAAAAGAAATTATTCCTATCATTGTGAATAAGAATTTTCATGTATTTTATGACAGCCTGTATCCTCACCTGGTTATATAAAAATAACTATTTGCGGTTTTGTGAAATCAGCAGTATTCTACTGATTAATTCCAGATGGCTTTTTTTTTTTTTTCTAATTTTAATTTTTTTTCCATATGGCTTATTTTTGGTGTAGGCTTAGAATTTACTCTGACAGCTCTGAAAATATGTCCACATGAAATTTTAAATTCTAATTTAACTTTCTGAACTCTACCATTAATTGTCTCTTTCCCTGCATATTGTCATTTTGGATTGCAGCAGAAGACCCAGAACCTGTCTCTGAGTTCCTGGTTTGGAACCTGAGATCTGTTGAGCATCATCAACAATCATTCATTTGGAAATTTACTGATCAAAAATAACTGATTCAAGGTATCCAAGATTTGGGCCCATAACTATCCCCAGTGCAGACCTCAAAAACTCCTCTCAGTAGAGCTGAGCTAATAAATAAGTAAATAAATAAATTGACCTTCATCAATTTCTATTTAAAATTTCTCATTGTCAGAATTTGGTGACTACATTACTAAACCGTAGATTATTTGCATAAAACCCTCCTGATACAAAGTCCTCTATGCAAAAAAATGCTCAGAGCAAATTTGATATATTTTTCAGGGTTTTTTGGGGTTTTTTTGTTTGTTTGTTCATTTTGGGTTTTTTTTTTTAGGCAGAAGTTATAAGGAAAAGAAAAATCATCGTGGCAAAGAGTGTGCTGTCCAACTTTTGCTCAGTGAAGAGTTTCCTCATCCTTCTTTTGACAGAAGAACTTCCATCATATAATCTTAGTAACTAATGCAGCAAAAGCCTGAAAACCTCTGTGTGCTTATTCCTTGCATTTCATTCACACAAAATATTACCTTTTTTTTTTCTATTAACTTGAAACATATTAAACTATGCTTCTCTCAGTTCGCTTTTGGTCGTTTTACATATATTCACACACACATATATACCTATGTGTATTCCCAAGGAGAAAATTCTGGCTCTCTTTGAACACAGAAAAGAAAATGCAGTGGAAGATTTGGGGTTTAAGCCATTTTCACTCACCCCTGCAGTGAACTCCCTCGTCGTAGCCGTCGGAGCAGTCGTAGACCCCGTTGCAGAGCTGGGACAAGTGGATGCATTTGTTGGTACCAATGCAGCTGATGAAATTCGGGCTGCACTTGAAATCTGATTCCTCAGGACCTAAAGAACAGATGGGAAATGTTTTACACGTGTTTTTATGTCCACAACGAGGCAAAGAAACTTCATAACTCATTAAAGAAAGTTCTGTGCCTTGTTTACCGTTTAAAGCTAAGGGCGACGCTCTGTGTTAGTTAATTTTGAAGATTTTGTTCATTTTAAGGCCTTGTTATCACACATAAAGTCATCAAGAAATGATTAGTGCAATTACAAATCAATGGCTCAGAGAATTATTTCCTAAAATATAGATTACTAAAATAGGCTTTGCAGACTCTAAAAAACATGATAACATTTTCAGCTGTCCTGTGAATATCCTATCAAGAGTCATATCAAGAGTAACAGGCACCAGTAGTTACTTCCACTGTTGTGCTATGCAGATAATTGTAATCTTTATGGAAATACATATAAATGTCATATATTTGTGGCTGCATTAGATTAAGGAAACTTGCTCCAGCCCAGGAGACTGCCTCAGAAACTGCACAGTCCAGGATGGAAGGGGGAGGATAAGGATGCTGAGATTGCTCCCTTTGGGATACCACCCTAGCTGCTATCACTTATCTCTGTCCCCTTTTCCCTCAAGTGTTTGGTTCAGGGAGTTTTGAGGGAGCTCAGGGACTCTTGTCAATCACTTCTGTTTATCTCTTAGCAAGAGTTCTGACTGATAAAACTCCCCCCATAATTCCACATTATAAAGACTTTGAGATTTTTAACCCAACAAAGAACATTCAGAGGTCGGAAGGGTTTGGCTCAGTTGGAGGTCGGACCATAATTTACACACCGTTTATCATTAGCTACTCACAGACCAAAGGGGTGAATTTTTTAGGAAATGAGCTTGAATCTCCTTGATTTCTTGTGTTGGAGCCTTGGGTCTGTGCTGAACTCTGGCAGCTTGTAACAGTCCTTTGGGAAAATCTATCCTCGGATGCACACTGCTCAAGTGCAAGATGCTCTCACTCTTTGAGGCACTAACTCCAGGAGGAAGGACAGAAATCACTGGCAGTAGCTGAAAGCTCCCTAATTAAAGAAGCTGGAAGATCTCAGCTTCCTCAGGTCTTGTCTCTTGGAGTCAGCAGGACAAACCATTTGAGGAGAATCTACAACTTCTATAACAAATGGAGATGCCTCTCAGCACAGACCATTAAATAAAAAATCTAATATAGGAAATTTGTCCCAATTAGAAAACCCCCAACAGCACAGGGCAGTGCCCTCCTCTGCCCTAACAGGGCATGTTCCTTATACAGGAAATTGGGATGCAGAGCCCTGCTCCCTCCTCTGACATTCCAGCCATGGAGGGACGCCAAGGACATCCCTGAGGAATTCCTGATGAACAGGGACACAGCAGGCTGCCTCCAGGGATGGAAAGGTAATGCCTGTGCGGATGAATGTACCCTGTCTCAAAGCATTTGTGTGCTCCCAGGATGAAACACAAGCTATTCTCACCACACTCCGGGTTAAATACACGCAATTCAAATGTAGAGGGATTAAAAAGTTCCACAATAAACCATATTCCCTATGTTATTCAGTAAAATAGAAGTAGAACTTAAAGGCAGAACATTGAAAGTTGATGAACATTTATCTTGGATGTCAGGATTTGATGATGACTATGGTAATGAGAAACAGAGAACATGAGAGTTTGGGTTTTAGGTATTTTATTCCTCTTTTTGTGCCCTAGAGGCAGGACATTTTGTGCCGTGAAGACTCCCATCACATGAAGTTCCCTACAGTACCTACAGCCCCTGGCAGTGCCAGACACTCCTCCAGGACTGGTTTGACTCTGCAGACCTTCCAAGGAAGAACATAAGTAAAGCAGTCCAGTGCTCAGGTAGGTCATATAAAACCACAAGGTTTCATTTGATTCCCATTTCAGCTGCCTCAGTACTCGAAAGCACCTCATATGTAACAAAACCAAACTAATTTTCTGATTTGCCAGTAATAACTTGCTTATTCTTTGTGTTAGAGCATCTGTGATAGAATGTGAGCAGAGAAAAAGGTCTTTTCTTCTAAAACAGAGAAACTTCATTAAAAAAAAAATTAGCTCTGTGAAGCATGTGAACCATGGTACCTGCATTACTATAAACCTTAGATCACTAGAGGCTTCTCATACTTTAGCAAGCAGAAAACTTCATATCTGTGACCAAAACTGTGTAAGCATATTTACATAAATCCTAAATTTAATAAATGAAAGAAGGAATCTCTTAATAGCATTTAAGCCTTTAAAAGATTAGTCTGACGTGTTCTTGTCTATAATATTTTTTATTTGATGCTATTTGCTTTTAAAATACAAGATTCCTCCAGGACACAAACATTGTGCAATTCTAAACATATGCTCTAACTCAAAATACTAACAGAGGAACTTCCTAATTAGATTTTATGACTGGGAACATAGGATGGGACACTGAAAAACACTCCAGGAAGTATTACTCCAATTGTTTTGCTTTTGAGAGAAATTTTATGCACCACTTGGGAAAGCAGAAGATTAGAAGTGATTCCCTTATTCATGTGATTAAGGTAAATTCATTTATACTTTGACTTTCATGCTTTGGAAGGCAACTTGACTTAAAACTGAAAAGAAGCTTCAGTCCCAAAACCTGCTGTTTTATAGAAGTGTTGTGACTAATTTTATATGCAAAGTAACTTTAAATGGTAATAAGTCACAACCATCAACACCAGTAGAGTAAGACAGCAGCCTGCCTGCCCACAATTTCTACCACCTCCATTGAAAAAAAAAAAATTAAAAAATTAAAAAGCCAAATCAAGCTGCATGTTGTGATGCCTTTGAAGCAGCACTTGCTTCTCCCACTGAATCCTTCCCAGCTGCTGCACTTTCTGAAATGTCTAATGCAAATAAAAAAGAGTAGCTTTTTATCTTGTTTACTCCTCTTCACTCTCCCTTTAACAGACAGCCACTTCTGGCAGTGTTATCAAGTGAACTTCAGGAAAAGGAATTTAAAAGTGTTCTTCTTCAAAATAATCTCGGTGTATTTTACATCAGTGCAAGAATGCTAAGAATATAAAAGATGGATGGTGCCTTTTCTTCCCTTCAAAAGACATAATAATTCCTTGCCTTGCCAGTTGGTGGAAAAATAGTCAAAACTACTGGCTGCAATTATGGTAATACAACATCTCGATGTTTCAAACATTCATCCTGGGACGCTGCTTGGAGGGCAAAGAGGATGCAGGCAGCTCAGGAGAGTCGGCTCAGGCAGCAGAATATCCAACTGCTTCCGTGAGTGATTGTCTGGGAACAGATGGCTGAGGAATGGGAAAAGAGCTGAGCTGCAGAAGCCGAGCCAGGGCCACTGGGGAGCCTCCAGGGCTGCACAAAGCTGTCCCAGCTCCAGGAGAGGGTCTTTGGGCACTGGGTGATGCCCTAGGGATAGGGGAGAGTACCACGGGTGGACAGATCATTGCTGCTTTCTCTAAATCTCCAGAAAACAACCTGCGCCTGGAAGTAGAAAGGCTGGAAACAGGAGAGAGATTCACTTGGGATTCAGATTTCTTTGGCTGTCAGATCACCCAGAAAAGCCATTTCTGCTCTGGTCACACCGTGTCACACTCACTGGAAGGAGACTGGGCAGTGTTTTGGCACATGGAATCCAGCTCAAGCCCCTTCAGGGAAGGTGCCCTTGGGTCAGGAGGGTTGGGAAGAGGTCAGTGAGCCCTTGTGATGTCCCCCAGCAGGAGACAAGGGGAGGAGTCAGCCACGAGCTCTGGGTTCACACTGAAGAAGCATCATGAGAAAGGATTACAGGCCTCTGCCAGAACCAAGAGAGACATTTCACTGACTCCTCATACGGCACCTGTGAATTTGTGCTCAGTGAAAACTCCGCCTGCCTCGCCTCAGGCTCCTGCTCTACTCAATTTCAAACTGGAGAATGCAACTAAGACTTTACAAACTGGTGATTTCCACTATTTGTATTACCATAAGCAATATACCAGTGTTAATTAGCAAATATTACAAATTAACACTACCTCATGACGTACATTTCCTTCTTCTGAAGAAAACATTCTCTTAGAGAAACATTCTCTCTAACATAAATTCATGTACAGCTTTACATACTAAGTTTAGGGGGGTTGCAAAGTATGACAAAAGGATATTTGCAAATTTCCATCTGTACTTGAGTGCACAACACAAATTCAAGGTTCCCAGGAAGTTATTAAATTACAGTAAAACACACACACCCGTTTATTGGAAATTCAATAAGTGATGCTTCTATTTGACAACTGTTATCAAAGAAAAGCATCAAAGCTGCTACTTCTTGGCTTATTTCTTCACTTTTCTCTCTCTCAGCTATGTTTTTACAAAGTGCTTTCTGCTTGAACAACTTAGGCAAGTAGTTGGATTTTTAAGCAAGGGACAAGGCAGTCAAATGTGGTACATCCTTTTACATCACTGCATCCAATTTACCTCAAGACCAGCAATTTTTGAGCAGCTCTAATCCTGAGCTGTCCTCAGCCATGAGAACTAATTACACCAGACTGTGGGACGTCTCCGAAATTCCCGTTTGTGTCGTACATCAGTGACTTGCACATCCCTTCTGCTCTCCTAAGTGTCTTGTTGGAGTGAAACTTCTCCACAATGAGCAGTTCTCCTGAACAAAATCTTATTCCACAGCCTTTGAATTCAATTCTATCCTTAAGAAGAAGAAGAAGAATCAACACAAATTTGGGGATCTCTCTGGATAAATATGGCTTTAAATGAAAACACTATGGTACAAAAGAGTACATGGGTTGTCAAACACAAATACAAAAATTCTGAGGATTTTCCTCTCTGTTAACTTTCTTCCAAAGCACTGCTGGTACCCCATTTCTACTGAGGACTCAGAGTGTGGAATATGATATTTGAGTTTGCAGAATTGATTTCAAAACTTTATTTTTTAAAATCGCTCTTGACAACAAGAAATAACCTCCAACGTGTGGCCAAAGTAACATAAAACACCTGGTACAATGTTAATTGTGAGTAGTTTTCTTACAGGTGGGGTTTTCGAGTTGTTTTCTGCCCAGTTCATTATTGAAAACCAGGGATTTCAAAAGTGCTTATCCTTTAAAAAACTTAAAATCACAACATCTTAAAGTAACATCTGACCCTGCCAAGACAAGAAATATTGTACCTTAATGAAGATGTTGCTTTTATGGGAAAATTGGGTGGGTTTGTATTGGGTTGTGCTTTAAGTTAAATATTTGAACTCTCACAAGAGGTTGAATGCTGTGCATTAATTTCTGTAGTTATGAGTTAATGTAAGTGTAAACTAAAGACATAGGCTATCTAATGGTATCACAACTGCTTTATAAAGCCGATTTTTACACAGAGTAGAGGCATGTTTCTAATATCAAGCCTTTGAAACACTGGGATAAATGCGTGGAAATGACTTAACATCTTTACCCTGTGCTATCCTATATATATGCAAAGAAAGAAGTTCATATTTAATAAGGATTTATGTAGCATAAGTAACCTCTTATCCATCGTTATTTTTATCCATATGCTTGATTCAACCATGTAGACTGATAATTAATATAAATTTGAAGTCACCTTCAATTAAATCAGGTATTCAGCTGCCCATGTGAGAAGGAGAATAATAAACATTTATAGCAGGATGTGGATAACTGAAAAGAAGAGCAAAGTAGAAGCATCGTGCTGTAACAGCACAAGAAGTGCAAACTCTTACCTGGCAGACACAGCATTCTCTCTCCAAAATAATATTTCCCAAGAAACAACAAAACCAGAGGCTTTGTGAGTTGGTAGGTGAGCAGATGCAGCTACAGCACACAGAAGTCGTGGCTGATGACCAAAACTAAGAGAGGAGTGAAGACTGCAGAAACCAACACCAAAACGAACGGAAACCAGAGAAAATGAAGAACTTCAGAAATGAGAAGATGCCTTTGAGCCACCAGAGTGTGACAATGTGTGCTGGCCCTACACGTGGTGACAGTGTCTGCTCTCTGCCCTGCCCTTCTCGTGGGGGATGCCAACAGCTCCTCCTGCTCTGCACAGGGAGCAGAGGAACCCAAGGCAAACATTCCCAAATCCAACCGAGCTGCCCTCATCAGCTTTGGCCTCACCTTGAATCCTGTGCTCAGTTTTGTGCTTCTCATATGTGGGAAATACTACATGTGAGAAGGCTTTTAGAAAGCTGTGAAAACAGACCCCAGAAACAGAAAGAGCAGAAGAAATTAGAATTAGCTGCAATGGCAAAGCTTGAAAGTAGGAAAAAGTTGCAATAGTACAGCAAGAGAGGGCATGAAACAATAGTCTGAGTCTTAAGTTTGGCTAGGATAGATATTAACACTGCAGAAAAATCTGCTTAGCAAGACAGCAGAAGGTTTTAAGCTTAATAATGGAGTATTGTGTACTGTTAATAGAAAGCACACAAGCAAGCACTGTTTGAAGCAGGTATGTGTGTGCTTTCAGTGACTGGCTAGAACAACTGTCTGTAAGCTTCAGCAATATGCTACTGGCTAGAAAGTTTTTAAATGCCCTGTAACAAAGAAATCTTTGGCTGGGGCTGGCAGAGGTGAGCTGTTGCCATGTTTCAGTTGTCTAAAACCTTGTTATGAGACTGACGCCACAATAAAAGTAGAAGGAATGTTTAGTCCCATCCTATTCATGCTCGAAGCTCCAACACACTCAGACACCACAGACTTTGAGGGGTTTTGAGTGCAGGGAAGGGAATGGAGATGAGGAAGGGGCTGGAGCCCCAGGAGAGGCTGAGGGAGCTGGGAAAGGGGCTCAGCCTGGAGAAAAGGGGCTCAGAGGGAACCTTCTGACTTTGCACAACTCCCTGACAGGAGGCGACAGCCAGAGGGGGTCTTTCCCATCTCTCCAAAGTGATAGAGGAAGAGGAAATGGCCTCAATTTGCACAAGGTTTAGATTGGATATTGAGAAAAAAAAAATTCTGCCTCAAAAGGGTGATCAGGCATTGGGACAGGCTGCCCAGGGCAGTGGTAGGGTCACCATCCCTGGAGATTTAAAAGACATGTAGATGTCACCCTTGGAGACATGGGTTGGTGGTGAACACAGTGGTGCTGGATTCAATAATAGCAGGCTTTTCAAACCTAAATGATTCTGGGATATATAATTAGGTCAGTCAAAAACACATAATTAAAAAAAAAAAAAAATCCACATTAAAATTCAGTTCCAAAGGATGGTTCCCAATTCTGTGCACGACAGCAGGCAAAACAGCTCAAGAGGTTATCAGGCTGTAAAGCTTAACAAGGCTCACAAACCTCCCATTCCTGTACTCCTGTGACACTGTGAGCACCAGAACTGTGCACAAATGAACTCACAGGTGCAGCACACAGCATTTGGATATTGCACACTTTGGGGTGATGCTTTACACTCATCCTTTCCTCGGTGTGGATTTGCACACACCAGATAGAAACAAACAGCAAGAGAGTTCTAAATCTAATATTACACAACAACTTGAATTTTTTTTTTTTTTTTAATATTTCATTTCCAACTGTTTGCACAGTACCATGATAAGGCTCTGTCAGCTCTGTTTGAGATGGCTCTCCAGCAAACACTTCCCCTCTGGCTCTGTTTCCTGCTCGCTGCTTTCTGTGTCAGACACTTGCTCATCCTCACTGCACAGATGTAAATTATTAACAGAGCCACAGGACTCATCCTTCCTCCTGTAACGGAGCTGATGGCCACTGGAGACAGGGGGAAAGCTGTGCTGGAGGTTGCACAAAAGCTGATGAAAAGGAAAAAAAAAAAAAAAAAAAGAGGTGGAGGAAATCCTTCTAAAAGAGCTCAGTGCTGAATCATTATCCAAAAATCCCTGTGGGCAGTCCCAGGCTGGGATGGGGCTGGAGCCAGGACACAGTTCTTGGGGTGGTCAGGCCAAGAGCAGCCACCAGAACTGGCACCTGAATTAAGTGTAGTTTCCACCTAACATTAATGTTGCCACTGGAGCTATAAAAGCCATGCAGGCTTTTATAACATGGTGACAGTAAAATCAGCTCGTTAACAGCAAAGCCCATCTGTATTCCTAAATGAAGTTGGACGTTTTACATCCCTAAATTATCTCACCCTAGAAAATTCACCTGACAAAGGGAGAAAAGATCACTTCCTCAGCCAACACCCATTTAATGTAACAGTTGAACAAGGCTGGAGTATTTTTATCTGGAACAGCTCTAAACGTAACCATTTCTGCATTAAATACAGATGGGTTTTATTCAGGTTTTGATTTGAAACAAGGTTGATCAGTGAAATCTCTGGCCACAACTGGAACACCAAAGCTTACCTCACCCCCACTGCTCTGCAGCCTGCCTGCTTACAGAAAAAAAAAAAAAAAACACCAACAAACAACAAGTGATGGCAAAGAGAAGTGGAGAGGAACAGAGCCCAGTGTAGCCTGGGGAGTTCCAACATTCATTCCCTCGGTGTCAGGAGATCAAAGTAATAAACAAATTAATAAATACATAATGCTCAAAGACTGCAACACTGTACCAAAATGAAAATTAATTTCAGAGGAGAGGGTAATGCAAACACCTAACTTTACTTTACAGAGGAACTGACAAGGACCTAAAGTCCAAAACATGTTTTTGCATTTTTTTCTGATGTCAGCGAAAATGATACATTCAAAGAATGGATGAGGTAGGGATGTCTGCTGTTACTGTCAGCAGGGTTGCACCTCTATGCAAAAAGACATTTTCATTCCTATGGAACAAGTTGTAAAAATCCAGCCTTTACTGAAGTCAAGACAAATATCCTGATTTTTGCCATTTTGCTTAAATCAAAACCTTGTCTTTACTGCTTCCTATGCACCTATGACCTACTACCCCGTTAATATGGTAAGTCATATATACGTCACCTTTCCCATTCCTCAACCTATAATAACATGGAACTGTGAAGATAGGTATTAGAAACATGTCTTGCAGAGTTTTAAGATCTCTGATATTGCTTATATATTCATAAGATTCACCTCCACCTTAAAATTTTCATTTAAAATTGCCGTAAATGAAAAGTTTAGTCTTGCAATATTAGACAGCATGGAAGACAAAGCATTATCTCACACAAGCTATCAAAAAAACCCTCTTTGCACTCAAGAACCACTAATTAAGATATTTATCTGTAGAGAAAACGAGCTGGTGCTTGGAAGCAAGACTGAAGAACCTACAAGAGAACACATCCAGCATGAAATTTTCTTAAAAATCAAATCTCTGTCTAGTCCTGCAAAGCCTGTGGCAGTAGCTTTTCTGATTAAAAACAATAAAACAATTTTCACCATTATAATCTTCCATCACAGTGCTCCAACATAATGCAGTTATGCATCAAAACATTTTATTATTTTTTTAGATCTTGTTCAATGAGCAGAGCTTCAGCTTGAGCAGTAAAACTTCCCACAGAGCTGAGGGAATCTGTGCTCTTTGCCCCAGACTTTAAAATTCAAAACTTCATCCACACATTTACTAAGCTCTTGCATGTAGGATGTACTAGAATATAATGGGAGGTATTTGTGTGTACCAACATAAGCAATGTCTTTGAAAATTTATATTCCCTGGTTATTTTTAAGGATGGCCTTGCAAACATTTTTCAATGAAGAGGAGAAAGGAAAAAAAAAAAAAAAGTTCATACTCAGGAAGCAAAAATAATTAATATTCTTTGTACTTGCAGGGATAAAAAAAAACTTTGCTAATGGATTTTTTTTGGTGATTTACTACAACACACCACGGCAATAATGTATGATCAACGGAGTAAAAAATGAATATTGTCCCACGTAGATGGTCACTCCTCATTAGTTATAAGGAAGCTATTTTTAATTTGGAGATCTTGATTTAATTAACATCTCAAGGCTGCCTTGTGTCAGCTGCTGCAGTGACTTGATGTCTGTGTGTGGCACACGAGGGGCTGCCACTGGGAAAATGGCACCAGGCGAACTAAAGAAGTGTTGATTACCTAAACAATTAAAGCACCCAGCACCAGGTGCTTTAATTAATGTAACATTTAATATTAAAATGTAAGTATAAAAATTGTATTTTATATTCAATTTATACATTTAATATAAAAAGTTATAAATTATAAATTTATTAAATTTGTAAATTTAAATGTTCTATTAGCATTTAACTCATCTATAACATGAGATGTTAATATATGTTAATATAACATTTAACTCATGTTATAGATGTTTACACAGCCAAAGTGTGTAAATGTCACCGGGAAGGTGCTTATAAATGTTCCTTATAAAGCAGGATATTGGTGCAATAGAACAGCTGGATGCAGCACCCCAGGTCTGGCTGACACTGGAAAATGTGTCACATTTACACACACCTTCCACCTCTGGATACATCTGTCCATCGTCTTCCAGCTCAGCTCTTGGTTAGGCTCACAAATTGTATTGAAATAAGATTTTTAGTGGATCCTAGCAATAGCAAGCTCTGGGAATTCTGATGGAAACCCAAGTATCTTACAAACCCTCACACACAAGCCCAGAAATGTCTGTGGGAATTTACAAGGAATTTGCCAAGCTCACTTTTCCCTCAGCAGAACTGGAATTCACACACACAAACAGCTCTCAAGCCCTAAATAACATGAAATTCCACAGGGTTGGAGGAAATTTGAAACATAAGACTTTTTTTTTTTTTAAAGAAAAATGAAAGGACTAAAACATGCATTGATACTTTTACTCCTTCGAACAGCAAAACAAAGTTTTCATCTTGGCAATACATTAAGATACATTGCAAGACATTAAGACTATTCAACATGCATGTTTTATTTATGATTTTGCGGTAAAAATTTACCATTAAAATTATGTGTTCTATAACTACATGAAAAATCAGCTTTGAGGGCCAACGTCTAAGTATTAGAGCAATAAAAAAAAATCTGTATTACTTATTAATTTTAAAGACTATCTTATATTTGTAATTCAGCTTTAACACAGAAACTTAGAAATAGTTCTCACGTGTTTTTAAACCAAGGTAGGCAGTTTGCAATCATAAACTTATTCATTCTTATTTTGTACACAGACATATAAATTAGATCCAATTAAAATAAGTGTTTTATTTGTTTTTTCCTACCTAGTCTTGCACTGAAGGGATGAGAACCAATTTCAATTGCTCTAAGAACAAAATGTAGCATTATAAAATATTTAATCAGCTTTGTTGGAGTTTACAACGTGTCACAAAAATAAAAATGTCAGGGCTCTGTGTTAAGTGTACACTGTTTATAGAAGGTTTTTTATGTAAATGAGCTAAAAGTTTGTAGTAATAAACTAATAATTAGGTAAAATTCGTGTGTTGAAATAGAAATGAAGATATGCTTCTATTATTTAACAAGCATTAAGGAAAGTTTATGGAAGCTATTTCCTCTCTCTCACAATAGGACTAGCGGTGGAAAGATTTCCAGATAATTGCAACAGAGTGTACTGAGGTGGACAGATGATTGCTGTTAAGACTATTTCCTCCAATATTGGGCTCTAACTGTCAAGACTCGAGATTTAAAACTGTATTCAGGTGAATAGTTGTAATGTTTTCAAATATCAAACCCAAGAAAGTGTCAAAATGGTTTATAAAGAAGATATACATTATGTTGGTTTTATATATAATATTCTAAACCTTAGAACATGCTACTTTGTCAAAATGAAAGTGGAGTTTCTGTCTAAAACTTTTTTTTTTTTTAACTGTGTTGTGCTAACACACTTTGACTCAACAGCTGAAGTTCAATATGAACTTTAAAAAAAAAAAGTCCCTGGGCCTATATTTATCAAATATTCTTGTTCTTATAAAAGTTCTTATATAAATCTGAAAATACAAAAAGAAAATACTTATATTTTCAGATTAAGTTTTTTTAAAAGCATGTAATTGTCCTTGTAATTTCATGATGATTAGAAAAATATAATAATTCATGGTTTTGTTGAATATGTAACTGTTGAATACAGAGATAGCATCCTTCCCACTGATTTACCTGTAACAAACAGACCTGGGCCATGGTGGTATGGAAATTTCTAGTATGAACTTGGTATTTTCAAGCCCAACTTTGTAATGAGTCCTCCTCTTCCAGGAAAGGGATGACACGAATAACATCAAACCAATCATTCTTCTATTTTATATATATATAAAAAGCCCTTCAAAAAAATTTAAGACACGGTTCCAAAATATTACCAGTGACTCAGTGTTCAGTGATTCTTACTGACAATCAGCAATGCCTAAAAAAATGGGAAGGCTCAGTGCAGCTGGGAATAAGTGCTGCAATTTAAGTATCTTTAGAGCAGGGACGTTTATTGTTCACTTAAAATAGAAAGCAGAAATTTTCCAGGAAAGTGACAGTATATAACAGATATTGTTGGGGTATTGGTGATTTTTTGGGTTTTCTGAAGTCTACAATGGTTGACTAAATAATGACAGAAAGTCTGTATTTGATGACTGCAGAGGACACATGGGTGAGTCCGAGTGTTGTCAGCATCATTTACACCCTTTACAGACAGGTTGTAGGAGAAGAAGTTCATTTACTTGAATATAATTTGAAGAAATTCCTTTTGTGGTTAGTGAAGCTATGGGCTGTGCACTGACACTTGGGGAAGCACAAAAGTCACTTTATCCTGACGAAAGCAGCTCGTAAAGAAAAGACTGTAATATTCATATTTTACCTGAACACATTCCTAAGGACTTGTAGGACACATATATTTAAAGGATTCAATTTAGAGCCTGTTACATTGACAATGTTATCCTATCAATCTCCGTAGTTTCCCTTTGTGCTGTTTATTTCTGGTTTAGAACCTAAAAAGTAACATAGTTGTGTTCCTTTTCTTAGCACTGCTTAGTTTCCATCCATGCTCAACTCCTCTTAACCTTAAGTAGCTTCCACAAGTGCAGGATATGATTTAACACCCATTCACATTTTTTTTTAACATCCAGCTTCTCACAGATAAATACATTTTCTTTCTGTCCTAAGTAAAGCAGTCAATAGTGTCCACAGGTATTTTGTTTTGAAAGCATTTTGAAATATTTAATTTTCGGTCTGTTAATTACCTCTCACACCTTCCAAAAGTTCTAGGTGTAGATCCAGAGCTCATAAAGCACAGATGAAATCTGGACAACTAAATTCAGTGCTAAGACTGGAAAAGTCTCCTAAACTCGGTGAGGGAAATTAATTTTAATTTCAAAGCACTGCTGTGCAGAAGCACCTGAAAGAGCTGGGAAGGGAGGTGTTTGCACAACACACAGGAGCACCGTGGAAGAAATGAGAACTCAGCTGCCACAAACCAACTTCAAAATAATTAATTTCCCTTCATCATTAATTCCAGCTGGGATCAGCCTGGGCTTTGAGGGCTGTACCTACATCAACGCTCCTCTTATTGCTCCAAGAGGAGATTGAAGGTTGTTATTTCCTGGGCAAAGACCTGAATGAATTGCGCGTTGAGAAGGTTGGAGTGAAGAATTTGTGCTGTCCTTTTTTGTGTTTGACTAAAGAAGATGGAGGTTCTGGCATTGCCACAATTCCCTTTTTCAGACCTCTCCCTTTGCTACACAAACACCCTGCAGCAGTTTGTTCTGGGAAAATACGCAATTTTTAAGAACAAAGCCTGGAGAGATCCAGTGTTGTGCCCAAATATCCATTTTTACCTTGTTAGTCTTGCTTAAAAAAAGGAAAAATGTCAAGGCCTCTCCACAGTGAAACTTGCATTTGTCCTCTGACTAAAAACAGACACCAAAATCAATAGCGTTGGTTTTACTGTCCATTAGTGGTGGTTGAGTTGCCCATTCTGTCTGAGATTTTTCTGATGTCCTTCTAAGAAGATCAGGAGCTGGGATGGGATTTTATCCCCATTTTGCTGGTTTAAAAACCATGTTTCATTCCAGAGCCATTGAAATTTGTTTCAGCTTTAAAGGAATATAGGAAATTATTTTTTTTTCCTTCCTGATCTTTGACCCACACATCTCAATTATAAAAAGTATAAATAAACAATAGAGTTGGAGGGAAGTATTTTAAATGTATCTTTTATTCATGCTCTTTCTCACAGAAGCTTTTTTCTCTTTTTGCCATGCTAGAGATGATGAAAAAGGAGAAGTCTACACCATGAAGAATGGTCTCTGTCTCGGGACCTCTTAACTACAACAAATATTTGAAAGGTGATGTTTCCCTTTCTCTCTGCTATTGTCCCTTGGATGCTTTTATAGAAAAAATAAAAGTTATATATCTATTTTTTTTCAATATGCTGTTTGGAGGACCTTTCTCCCATTTTTGTTATCTCTGCCTCCTGGTGGTCTTTGTTTTTTGAGTTTTTATTTTAAAAAAAAAAAATCCACTTTTAAGCACTTCTTTAGTCCAAACTCATGTTCTGCTATTCACATCTCTTTGCCTGACAGTCACTGGCTTTACCCTGGTGCATTTATTTTAAACATTAAAAGGAAGGTATTGAAGCTGAGATCACAATACAAAAGAATTGGCCCCATTTTCCCTCGCAAATATATTGCCTGCTTTTCAGACCTGTTCCTTGGAATCTGATTCCTCAACTTTGCTTGTCTCAGTTTGCCTCAAGGTAACAGTCACTTGCCAGAGGAACAATAATGAGTGACCCTCCCAGCCTATGAGCCAGTATCCAAATAAATTTCAAGGCCTTTATTTTGCAGTTCAACAGAAGTGGGTTTTTTTCCCATTTACTTTCATGAAAGAACAGTTGTGAGGCTCCTTGCTGCAGGCAGTGGCTCATGTATATATTAGTTTATAAAGTTTCTCCCCCTCACACTGCCCGCAGAGCAGCCACAGAACCCATCAGTCAGTGCAGACATCGAGGAAAAAATAGAATGAAAAATGGTATTTGTATCTGCATAGACAAAGAAATACTGGCAGCACAAGCCAGGATCAGAGACAGAAAAATCACAAAATGTTTTGGGTTGGAAGGGACCTTAAAGATCATTTAGTTCCAACCCCCCTGCTGAGGGGAGGGATGCCACCAAGAGACAAGAAATTAGGCAACAGACACATGCAGCAAATGGGGGGAAAAAGACATAAAAACAAAGCCAACCCCCTCAAGATCTACATCTGCTATAGCATTTTTGTGCACTCTGTTTTTTTAAGACCCACAGTGCTTGCTGAAAGGCTTTGATTGATGAGTAGGAAAATAGTTTCTTTCGTAATTTAAATGAGTTGAAAAAAATAAAAGTCTGACATATCTCTGTATTCAATGACTGTATTTGTATGTCCACAAATAGATAAATGGAATGTTTATTCACTTCCATGAAGGCACCTTTATGTGCTGGAAGATAAACAAGAGGGAGATTTGTAGAGCTCCATAGGAGTCCCAAAACCCTGTCAGTGCTCACATTGTTTCCCTGTGTTTTACTGGTGTGCAGACACAACCAGCTATTACCTGAAAGATTTTCAGTCAGAGGTCTAAGGGAACTTCTCTAGTTCCCAGCTGAGCTTTTGGAGAAATTGCCATGGGTCCTGAGAGAAAAAAATAAAAAGTCCTAGACTTAAGTGCCTCAAAGCAGAAATCCATTTTAAGCTACTTAAAGAAGTCTTGAGGCGTTCTGAGTTTCCAAAAACACTTTGTTCTCAAGAAATTATTCAAAGTTTAAGTTTTACATCCTCAGATTGAGTTTACCAGATCATTGGAATTCTGTCCCTCCACTGCCAAGATTTGAACTGGTTTAAAAGGTGGATTTCAAGACTGACACAGTGTTTTATTCATCAATGGGCTCTTTTTTGGGGGGTTATGTTACTTGCTGGCTGATTGCTGTGCTGAACATCCTCCTCCCTGTTCCACACGTTGACTTTTACACAGTTTTGAGCAGTGTACAGCGAGCTCTGCTTTCTGTGCCATGGGGATAATGGAATTCATGCTTGGCCTATTGTGCAGAACTGCCAATTTCTCTCCTGCCCGGCTGTTTCATAGCGTGACTTTTAATTCAGAGCAAATCTCTTCCTTTTCTGAACATGAACTGTGAATTATACAATTAGTGTCCTTTTTTATCTGGAGAAAGAAATCTAAATGTTAACTAAATACAATTTTCCTCTTGATGTGTATTCACAATGGTGGCTCAGTCTCCTTAGTTCACCAACCACACACTCTTAATAGTCCTTTTTTATTTTCCTTCAGACCTATTTCTTCTCACTTCTAAAACTCTATTTACAGCTACGATTTCATTTTTTCTGAACACTTTTGCATCTTTGTTTTCATCGGCTTCAGTTAGTGCCCGTGCCACAGCAATTCCAGGGGGACTCTGCATTTTACCATCATTCCCTCATCTTCTAGAAAAGCAGATTTCCCAACAGAGCTCAGTAAAAGCAAAGGAGATTTTTTGTAACAAAATGTAGGCACTCTTTGGAATGACCCCTTTTGTCATTCAGAATTGTATGGCTTTTGTAACTTGTCCTATTTAAGTGAGAATTTTCCTAGGTTTTCTGTTGCTAATATTCATTAACTGGTTTGCTATCACTTTTTTTTTTTTTTTTTCCAACTAGAAATGCAAAAGGAAGAATAATTTTTTTAATCTTTTGTTTGTGTGTTTTGTGACCACTGTTCACAAAATGCTGTAATCTAATTGAGCTCTCTCAACTGGAGCTGAAGAAACACATGAACTTGAGTTATCCACATCTTTGATGAACAGCCACTGAATTATTCTGGGCTTTCTGATTTCATAATTTGCTCAATAACGTTTAATTAAAACTGATACTTCCCATGCACAGTAACTACTTAAAAATTCAGCAGCTCCTGTTCATCAAAGTCCATATATTCCAACATAACCACATAGTTCCTAACAGCATTACACACACCAATGTGATTTTCTCTCTTGCACCAGTTCATATCTGTGAGACTACCCAAAGTGCCTCCAGTGCTCATTACTGCAGCTCTAGGACAGCCCTGGTAAGATCAGTAACTAAAATAATTTTGTTTTGCTTTGTTTTTAATGGGCAAGCTGAGACTCCTTCGGCCTGTAGCTTAAATTGTTCAGCATTTCAGCTACCATCTGGTTGGTGCTGGACACGTGCCACAGACAGATAAATACTCCTAGAAAGAGATGTGGTTGTTATTGCTTAATTCATCCTTTGGCTCTGGTTTATTTACACTGCAAGTCTTTCCTGGTTTATAACCATATTTACTGTCACTTGCAGGAAATCATCCTCTTTTAATAAAGTTTGGGGGTTTTTTGTTTGTTTGGGGGGGTTATTTCTTTTTTCTTTGGGTTTTTGGGGGTTTTGTTTGTTTGGTGTTGTTTTGGTTTGTTTTCGGTTTTTTAGTACAACATCAAATGAACTTAAGAAAACAGATAATCAATTTTCAATTACAACATCAAATGAACTTAAGAAAACAGATAATCAATTTTCAATAAGGGCTTGGAACCCTCTACCTGCCATCACTCCTGATACAAGAGCAGGTGCTGTTATCAGATAGGCAACTTTTAGACCAAGAACAAGTGATGTTCCAAGAGTTATTCCAGCCTTGACAGACAACTCCAGCTCCCAGCCCCTCACTGACACGTTACGACTCAGTGAAATGAAAAGCAGTTTTCAATGGAGAGAAATTGATTTTATGCCTGCGCTGAACTTGCCAAAACTGCCTCGTGAAACGAATACTGTTGTTTCTTCCAAGTTTTGAAAATTACTTAAAACAAAAAGAAGTTTTTCTCCTCTCTCTCTCTCTCAGTTGTTTTATGTTATGGAAGGGTATTTATTCCAATCACAGCCCGTTGGAAAGCCAGGACACAGATATGTGTATGCACTGGCAGTGCTGGCAGCCAAATTCTCCTCAATTCTCATGTCTTCTAAGAGTTTCCAGCACAAATCTGCAGGTGACTGAACCCCTTGTCCCTCCCCTGTGCAATTCTGCAGGCACAGCGCCTCCTGTTTGGCTTTGTTTTTTCTTTACAGGAAATTGGTAGGAGCAAAATCCAGCAGTGTGGTGCTGCTGGGAAGTCAGGGAAGTCGAGCATGGCTAAGTTCCATCGTGTTCATCCTGGAACACAACAGTGCAGCACATGTTACAGGAATGGATTAGCCCTTCTGATTCGTGTTAGTGTCTCCAATTCAGCCACGCATGCCATCCTTCAAACCTACATCTTTGCTTTTTTCTTTTTTTTTTTCTTGGTGGAAAAGCTGTAATCACCAGTTCCACCCCTTAGATGATTTTTTTTTTAAGCAAGAACTTCTTGTTTGAAGGCTACTTTGTCACAACAAACTTCAAAAATTAAAGTAAAAATTCAAGTAAAATTAAAAGATGGATTTCTTTACAGTTATTGATGTTGTGAAGCAGTTCATTCCTTTACAAGCTGCTTTGCCAACTCTGATCTCACTTTTTCACCTAGATCTCCCTGTGCCTTCTCAAAAGTGGTTTTGGTCGGGTTTTTTTTTTTTTTTTTTTTTTTTTTTCTCTTGACCTAAAGTGATTCACAACTTAACTGGGTCCAAGGACTGGGAAGACTGACTGCTGGAGTGCCTTGACATCAGTTTCCATCCAGCTGGAGATGTCTCTGTCACCCGTGACCCGGGGACGGCTGTTGACTGCACAGAGATTCAAATGATTGTCACATCTGACTGTAATCACTCCTCGGTAGAGCTTCAGTGAGCTGCTGAGCACACACAAAAGCTCAGGAGAACAACTCTCTCAGCTCTGACATTTATTCCTTAGGCCAGCATAACAATCAGGCTTTGACCCTGTTTTGGGGTTTGATACTAAACAACGCTGAATAAAAACAGGAAAGTGGGAAAAAAAACCCAAAAAACCAAAAACCCCTTGCCCTTCCCTCATCTAAATCCCACATCTTCACCAACAAACTAAAGATAAATAAAAACAAACTATTAAAGAACCCACAAAAGCCAGACAACCTTTATAGACTTATAGATAAGGTGCATCTGATCAAACTTCTTAGCAAGCTAAAATTACTCCAGATTCTGACAGGACTATGAGATTTGATTCTAATTGAGTTCATTAACCCAATTTTATCAAAACCCACGTGCATCTGACACAACATGAGCAAGGCAAACGTTAATCCTTAGCAAAATACGAAGCGTCAGCGCGGAGCAAGATGTCAGAGTTGTCCTGAGGACACGGGATGAGCCCTGTCCACACTGGTTAAACTGGAAAAGACTGGGAGAAAGGCAGGTACAGGTGGGATGTTTGGTTTCTGGTCCCAGTAGCTGAGTTTATGTCAGAGGAAGCAGCTTTGTGAAAGGTTGGTGGGTAAAGATGCACACCCAGCACTGATTTTGCTCTTTGTGCTTTAGCTAAGGCATGAAGAAAGCATGTGAAAACACCATTTTACACTGACAGGGACTTCAAGAAGAGAAAAGGCAAATGTCAGCAAAAAGATACAATATAATGTATGTGGAATCATTTTAAGGAGACAGAAAGAACAGGACGGTTGAAGAACAGTAATTACATTTAGAACAGAAAAAAGCTTTGAGAGCACAGGGTTTGATAAGTGTTTCAGTGGATACATCTTCAAGAACAACAGCAGCTTTTATGCTGCTGACCCTTTAATGAAAAGCTAGCAACTTTTCCTGAGAGAAATCTTTCCTGTTACTAAGTCACTCAGCAAAACTCACTCCTTGTGTATTTGTACCTGATTTTTTTTTAATGCTTTTGTAAAGACAAACCTGATCTGGGTTCTTGTCAGAAAACAAAACCATTAACCATTAATCATTAAGCAAAGTAATCAAATCAAAAGTCATGAGCTGGGAGAAAGACAATAATAAAAAACCACCATCAGACATCAAAAAAACCCAGAGTGAAGTTGCAAGTAGAAAACACAGCAACAAATTACCTCTGTGCTGGCCTGAATAATTATTCTACTTATTCAGAACTATTTAAAAGAAGTTAAAAATGACAACTTCTCAGTCTGAAACAACACATACAACTGCTGGACAAATAATTCACATCCATGTGGAACACACAGACTAGAGCTGAACACCTGCAGAACCACAGCACATTCACCTTTAAATTAAATGTTGCCAGTAAAGGTATATAGTAAAAGGTACAATTAACTTCATTTTAACTCTTATGGAACAAGAACCTTTCTACACTAACCTCACAGATGAAATAAGGACAACGTCATTTAATATATTTATGATACTCACTGTTGCCACTTGCTTCAAATAAAATGTAACCCTGTAACCCTGTAAGATGTAAATAATTATACAAATCATTCAGAAATATTAATGGAAAAATGTGAAAGTTGGATTTCAATAAAATCTTCCACCAAGGTGCAGATGGAGACTTCAACATGAGTTTTACTCCAGACCATCAGTTCCAGGAGGAGTTGTCAATATTGGTTGGGCCTTCTCATTTTTCTGAATGATATATTTAGCTTCGTTTAACATAACCAATGAGGCTTTAATTTGGGAAACATCAGATGAGGGTTCCCAAGGGTGTGTTGATGGAGAGTACGTAAATTATTAAATTCAAGTAATCAAATATAGAGGAAAAGCAAAAAAAAAAAAAAAGGCCTGCTGGATCATGCATAATTAACTGCATACTAAGAGCACACACAATACATCTTTGGGTAATTTGTTTATTAGGCTCATAATTGAATTTTTTCTTCTGTTTGTGGCTATTAATATTCTCTAACCTTTCTGTAAAACACCTGATGTTCTTTATTCCAGATTTCCAAGTGAGATGCTGAGAGGCTAATCCAGCTCACATCTATATAATTAGGTGGAGATGGTGTGGCTGTATTAGTTAATATTTGTTCTTTATTTATTCATAGCAACATAAATCACCAATAAGTTCACAGAAATCAATGATATTATCAGGCTATAAAACAGATGCAGGTAAAGATGACCTACACCATTAAAACCGAGGCTCATTATGGCTGCTTCTCAAGTAGGAAAAATTGATGGATGACGAGGGGATTATTTCCCAGGAGTAAAGTATCCCAGAAATACAGAACCTTTTACCTGGCAGTAATGATCATATTTAGTCATTACTCAAAATCAGATTAATCATTAATGCAAGGCACTTGCCAGCACACACCTCTTACTGGCCATCTGGGTATTTAAGCATCCCATGGTGCTGCACAATTAGTTCCTGAATTCCAGTGACATTCCTGCCCTGATCTGATCTCTGCTCAATCAAACCAGCTCCGAATAGCAGGTAACAGAGCTGTTCTTATCACTCCTTTGCACAATTTTGTGAATAAAAGCACGATATTCTTATGGTGCCAAAGTGAAAATGAAAGGCAAAAGGAGAAAATAAAATAAATAAAATCCATGGATTTTCTTGCAACTTGGACCAGCAAAAAACTTTCTGCAATATTTGCTTTGCTCTAATTGGTGATGTATCATGACATTTTTGCTTAAACTAAAGATCACATCAAGGTTATTTGCAGTAATTAAAGCTGCAGTCTCCAAGTACCCACTGAGTGAGAGGAAAAAAAAAAAAAAAGAAAAGAAAAAAAGAAGTGTACTGCTGGAGGAATTCCTTCCATCCTTCAAACTTCCCCGAGCTCTTTGCTGTTCATTCTGTAGCTCCACAAGCGGAGTAAGCGGCCCAATATCCACCCTGTGTTTGAGACTGAAGAAAGATTCGAGAAAGATTCTGTACAATATTATTCAGATTAACAACAAGAGATGTAAAAAAAAAAAAAAAAAAACCCACACCAAAAAAAACAAAAAAACCCCACAAACAAACAAAACACCAAAAAAAACCCCCTCTATCCTCCTTGCACCCTCATTGCCATTTCTTCCTCCCAAATTTTGTAAAACCTCTTTTATATGATAATCACAATATGTCAGTAAATTAAGGAACTATGTAAATTTGTACCATTTCAACATAATCTCTCTCTATTGAAATGAATGCAGAAGGGAAGGATCCAAAACTGCCAAAAGAGAAAGAATTAATTTTGAAAAACTGCAAATATTTCTATGGCGAACTTCCAGGGGATTGGAAAACCTCTTTTATTTACGTAAGAAGTGCACCATAAACCTTTTTTCTTTCCATCTATTAAATATTTAATATTAAATTTAAAATTAAATATTAAATATTACATTTATTAAATAGTTAATGTGTTTAATGAGACAGTAAAAGCAGTAAGTTGATATTTTCTAATGATATTTTCTAAGTGCTCGCTGATTTTCAGTCTACACTCCCTCACACCGTTTTTTTAACCACTTTTAAATACAGTTCATGTCACTGAAATGTAAGAAACTTCTCTGTAGAGTATCCACAAAGTAATAGATAACTCAAATTTATATCCACGTACACAGTGACACAAGATTCATCAAAGTCTTACTTCTTGCTTATTTTTCTTAATTCAAGTTAGAGGCACTAAGACAGGAAGCTTTTTCTGACATTGGTAGCTGTCAAAAAGCTCTTCTAAAAAAAGAACCTGGGAGACAGTGCTGCATTTTAATTTCCATCTGATTTCAAAACAAGATATTTTTCTGTCCTACAGGCAAATTACTGCAGAACACAATGGTGTGAATGTGCCATTGTTTCAGCCTGATAAATGCTCTGCTTCCAGCTTTTTCCACTGCTGTGCTTTGGCTTTAGTGTTTAGTCTCTGTTGCCTCTGCTAATCCTCCTTCACCTTCAGTCTTTCTCAGATACTCCTGGTCCTCTGCTCTTAGATTTGATGTGGTTTAGGTTTTTGCTATCTAATTTCTTTAATATATGACCAATATAGGACCTTTTCTCTCAATAGTCCTGATTGCTTCTTAGTTGTCTTTTTTTCCCCTTACTTTCCACAACAGAGTTTTTAATCCAAGTCCTGGCAGTAGCTTGACCACTCAGTTTGTATTGAGGAACATATTTCAGGTCTATTACAGCCCAGTTACAAAGCCAATTTACTAAAATGTACTAAAGGCTAAATGGAAAATTCTTTACAGGCAGGCCCTTGACTTACATAGATAATCATTCACTCTATGCTTCTGTGTGAATAAACTCCAAAAGGATTCAAACATTTCTTCTTGTCTTGAAGAAACTCTAAAAATTTCATCTGTCAGTATTCATCTCTCATTTTGCAGCTTTTTTTTTCTCTCAAACATCAATCTGAATAGCATTTAGTCTCCACAAGTGTTTGCAAAAAGAAAAAAAAAAACTTTTTGCATCTTTTCAGTGTTTTCAAAAAAAATGATTTGTTCAACAACTTCAAGATACTCTTTATGTTCCCTCCATTCCTAAAAGCCTGGGATTTCACAGGAATTAAAACTCTATTCACAGTTCATTACTCTGCCGACTAACAGCGTTAATTGGTCAAATAATTATTTGCTAAGAACATTTCAGCCAATTATCTTCAAGTATGCTGCTGAGGAAGAGGGAGGGTTATTTGTCAAGAGGATGCAGCTGCCAAACACATTCCACACAATCATAAAATAATCTGTGGCGGGATAGGCTGAGCAACGCTTCTTTTGTAATGCTTTGTTGTTGTTGTTAAAAGGAATCTAAAGGAATCCCTGTGCCAGCTCTTCCTTTTATCCAAACTTCCCAATAACTTTTGATCTTAGGGGGAAGAAAAAAAAAAAAAAAAAAAGAACATCACAAAACTCAAAAAAGACCCAAAACAAAATCCAAACCAAGAACTCCACAAAACCTCAATGGGAGGCAGTCCTACTGTGGTAGAAAAGGTAAGAGAAAAGATCTAAAGATCTGTTTAACCTTTGTGTCCTGCAGCTGTAATGGCACCACAACTCCACTGTCCACAGGAGAACAGAGAAATTCTCAGCAGCTGGTTACAACCAGAATTAAATTTCTTTAGAACAGAACCCATCTATAGTGGCAGCACAACCTTATCTCTGCAGCTTTGTTTACTTCTCCTGTTGATTTAGATCCAGAAGATAGGACTTCTTTCAGTGATAAACTTCTGAACAATGTAGGCGCCGTATTTATCCTCTCTTGCGCCATCTTTTCAAAAACTCATAAATCTTTTTATTACAAGCACGCCTTAAAAATGCTGCTGATTTCCTGAGACGTGCCCCTCAGACACATCTCATGAGACAAGTCGAATATGAAAGTCCAGATTTAAAGAAAAAAAACCAAACAAACCACAAACCTCTTGTTCTCAACTTTGAAAATATTAAGATTTTGCCAAGGAAGAATGAGGGAAAACCAATGAGAAGAGTATATTCCAATTTCAAAAGACAATTTCCCAATCGTTTGCTGTACTCTGAGCTTCTGTGGGGAAGTTCTCCTAAATAACAATAATTTGACTGGCAAATTGTAGAGCTGCAAAAGCTCATCTTTGGCATCTCCATTAAAAGGCTTTCAGCTACTCCTTAGCTCACTGAATGTAGTTTTATTTTGTTTACTTGTTTGGCTGTAATTGCATGCAATTTGTAATTGTGTCTTCCCTGTAATTACACATGCCACTTTTCCTAGTGAAAAAATGATGCAGCAACGTGACAGTCTAAAGATACATTGTGGTGAAAATGGAGAGATTTTCACTACTACACGTTTTTGATGTGTAGAGGTGTCATGGAAAAGAATGAAGACCTAGCAGTGCACACAGATCAAAGCCGCTCGGTTTTGCAATGGAAATCTAAACATGCATTAAAATTCTTTTCATCTTAATGATCATAGCGTAATAAATACTTTACTAAATGAAAACCCCTTTCATTGTTTCAAATCTTTTTTTTTTTTTAGATAACTGTGTCGACTCACAACACTATAATTAGCTGTAATAGAAGTATTTTGCAAACTTCTTTAAGTGATCCATGAGTGTTATATAGTCCAGAATTTCACATGCTGTATTTCATTATTTTCTAAAAATAGGGCTAAAACACCTAAGCCTTTCAGTCACCAAATGGATGTTTTTGATAATCCTGTCAGAAATAAACGGAAGAAAACTTTGTTTATACAGAAATGGGGATGAGTTATAGAGCAGAATGATACAGTAATAGAAACAGATGTTTAATGCAGTTCACTGAAATGAAAACATAATCCAGAGTTTAAGAATTCCAAACCTAAACATTCCAGAATTCGACCCTGAACTAAGATTACTGCAACTGTGGATGAGAAATGATGAGAAACTAGAGGAAATCCTCATTGTCTTTCCCTCAGGAGACGAAGAGGAGACAACACCCTAAATGCCAGCTCATTAAAAGCATTTGGATTCCTTTAGGATCAACGTTAGCAAAAGCAAAGTGAAGGAATAATGCATCTCAAGCAAGTGGCCACACTGACAACATTTCAGTCACTTGGATAAATAGCTGCAATTTTCTCAGCAGCGTTCCTAACGCTGCATAAAAAGGCATGTGCATGAATCCTGCTAAGGACCAGCAGTGTGTTTGTTGGTGTGTGTACTGCAGCCTGAGTGTTCTCCTCCTCCACGTGCACACGGATATTTGGAAAACATGGATTAAATGGCTGGTTCTGCTCACGAGTCACTGGCCACGTTTCTGTGCTGACAGCTAAATTACAGTTTATCTGTCACGTCACAGTCACTCACTGTGTGTGTGTGTGGATATCTGGGTGCCTGCAAAGCACACTTCATTGCCCAAGGATAATGCACGGGGGTTAAGCTTTCACATTTTACTCTCAAAAATGATGAAATTTCCATAGTTTGTGCTGCTCCCTTGGCAAGCAGTAACTCCCTGAACTACTGCGATTTGTGTACGTGACCGTGTTCTGACCAACCCACCAACAGACTTCCCACTGTCCTCATTTCACAGGTAAAACAACTGAAACGTTACACTGCAATGGTGACAGAGAAACTTCGGATTCTTCATCTCAGATCTGCCCCTGCTGTCTCCAATTTACAGCCAGGCTTCAGTAATCTTCCCTACTTTGCCTTTTTTTAACAATTTTTTATGAGCTTTTAGTACTGCAATAATTGTAATGTATGTACGTGTGGATCATTGTGGGAAGTAAAACTATTTAAAATTTTACTAAAATAAAGCATGCTGGGTATTAGAGAAGCTTCACTGATGCGACTTTTATTGTTTTCCAATTTTATTCATATATTTTATCCCTCCCAACCCCAATTGTTATTCGGAGCAGAGTTTTGCAATGCTATGCACAACCTTTTACTGTCTCCATCAGTAGCTGGAAACATTCAGAATGGGTAAATATAAAAATGCAGATGAATTTCCAGGCGGTGCAAGTCCATCAGTCTGTAACACTTCCATTGGCCAGTTATTTCTGGTGACTGGGGAGCTGGAGGGAAAGAATGAAAAACCCAAACCTTCTTCAAAAGCCTGAGAATATTCCTTTCAAAAACAATCTCAATTTATTTCTCCACCAGCATTTCAACTGACCTCAAGGAACAGAAATAGGTTTGTTCCTGTCATCAGCTGAGAATGAGAAGAGATGTGATGGACAATGAGCATTTCTGGGGCAGGCAGGAGAGGAGACCAGGAGTTTCCTGACAACCTGCTGGGCTCCAGCCCCACTTCCCAGCCCCTCCTTTGCAACACCTGCCTTTAGGCTGGGCACAGCTCCAACTCCAACACTCCTGCCCTTATTCAGGCAGTGATTTACTGATGAGCTGAAATGAAATTCCCCCTGGTTTGACCCCCTTTCCAGCCTGGCAGAGGGCACCACTCCTGGGGCTGTTACTGCCAGCTGGAGAGTGTTTGACCCTGCTCAGAGGTGGGGCTGGGACCAGGGACCACCCTCGTGCACATGTATTACCTATGGCTGCTACCTCTGCACTCATAAAAAAAAAACATTTCCTCTAAGTACCTACTCACTTTAAGTCCTAAAAACTGTGACATTGTAAGAAAAAAATCCCAAGCATGAAGCCACTGTTTAAATATATCCAAGTTTTTATCCCCTACTAAAATATAGTCCAGTGAATCTATAAACAAAAAGAAGCTTTTCTACATCAGATCATGGCTATTTGGCATTCGAACCTCAGCCACCTGTGGTGCCTTTCTCAGAGAATTCTTTTGTAATTGTGGATTTGCAGTTTTCAGAGTCTGTAACCAACATCACAGAACGGTTTGGGTTAGACAGGACCTTAAAGATCATCCCATTCCACCCTGTGCCAGGGACAGGGTCACCTCCCACCATCCCAGATTGTCCCAGCCCTGTCCAACCTGGCCAAGGTCTGCCCCAGCCTCCCTGATCCAGGGCCCTGTCACCCTCACAGTAAAAAAATTCTTCCTCATATATGATCTGGAGTACCTGAAATCTGGATAATTGAGACAAAATTTGTGTGTTGCTTCTCTTCCACACCGACAAACCCACTGTGGGGTGAACCAGCCCATCTCCAACATGTTCCACTGCTGCAGATGGCCACAGTCTACTGGAGATCCCCATTAAAAAAATTATTTTGCAAAAACAATATCACAATACTTTATTTCCTGACTTTACTCCACATACAGACAAATGCAGCTATCACTGTGAGGGTACCAGTGGAAAACAGGACTTGCTTGTACTGTATGCATTTTTCATTTAAACTCACTAATTCTTTAGAAGGCTTATTATGTCAAAATAAAAGTGTTAGTATCATTTATATCCTTCTGAGAAATATATTACCTTATAGATCAAGAAAACTAATTAGAGCAGAGAACATTGTTCTCTGGTCCTTTCTAAATTGTACACAACCTTTTTATTGGCACAGTGAATTGTCCCTGGTTGAAAGTGATGATTCCTTCAGAGCCAAACACTTAAATCTTTATTTAATAGTGGAGCAAGCCCTGAAGAAACAATATTCCCATGTGTCAAAGTAGTGTAGTTTTGAAAATACACCCTTCTGCAGAAACTGATTTCAGTTACACTTCTTTCATGCTTAAAATGCAATTACCTCATTGACTAATTTTCCATCTAACATATAACTATGGACTGTATAACAATTTCAATATAAACGTGGCTGGCCATAACAAAAAAGAAAAAAAAAATTACTTGAGAAAGAAAACCCTGCAAATCATTGCTTAATTGACTCACAAATGTCACTAGCTCCAACCATGTCACAGCAATGACAAGTTACTATGGAAACTAATGCATAAATTATGTTTTAGAATAATTAAAGTGTGCATTGCTTCACATTGCAGCATTTAACAAAGCGATGTAGAAACAAACCATCTTGCACAGAGGCATCCAGCATCCCAGAGCTGAGTCCTGAACCCCATGGAGATGGGAAAAGATGCATTTTCCTGTCAAAGAAATCCTCGAGACTCAAGCTAGCTACACTTGGGCTCTTTGAGAGGAGCCATCATCTGTGTTCTGTGTCTCCATCAGGCACAGAACTAAAAGCAGAATTCACAAGCTGTGTATTCCATTTCTGATTTTTTCCCTGGGAGGCAAGGGCAAAGCACACTGGAAGGAGGAGACAATCGTGTTGAACGCTCTGAACATTAGTGATGGAAAACAATTCTGAAGTGGATGGAGATGTAAATGCATCTTCCTCATCTGCGTCTTCACAGACAGCAGCAAAGTAACTCATTGTTTGCCCTCACATGTTAACACTGTGATAAGCAAATGAGAAAAAAAGAAAAAAAGAAAAGAAAAAAAAAAGGAAAACATTCCAGCAAATTCTTTTCCCCAAAGATCAAATCCTTTGTTCTGCAGAGCATGTCAGTGTATCTGCAGAGGGATCCCTGAGAGGGGAGCGAGTTAATTGCCTTGTGAGTCCAATGCACTGTTAATAGAAATTTCTTCTGCATAAATAATGTGGAAATAAGAATATTAAATAGCTCATGATTCTCTAATTTACCTTAATTTGTGCTCAATTTGGAATTGCCAGAGCTGGATGAGCTCTGCCTCTCAGCTGAGTGAGGAGTGCAGGGACCCTTCCCTTGCCCTGGAGGGGAGTCCTGGGCCAGGGGAGCTCCAGATTCCCGAGGCCATTCCAGGGTTTCCTGGCTGGGGTGAGACACAGCTCAGAGCCTGATGGATCCCCAGATCCCTGTCCCAGGACTTGGAGGGCACCGACTGACTTCTCACCTCACACCTTGTTCGGAGGGAAAACAGTCAAACGCAGCTTTTTGTGGCCTTGACTCTCACAAAGAAAAAAAAAAAAAAAAAAAAAAAAAAAAAAAAAAAAAAAAAAAAAGTAGAATTTGATTCTTCATCAGTTTGGGCAGTGCCACGTCTCTTCTACCAAGTGACAAATGTCCTTCATGCCTGCCTCTTCTCTCCACAGACAGTAAAAGAAGTAAAGTAATTAAAAGTATTTCAGAATTCAGATAACTTTTGCTTTTGGGAAGGAGCATCCAGCCCCTTTGACCTGTACATATATATGTATATATTTATTAGTATTGGTTTTTTATTAGTATTGACTAATTAAAATCCTACTCACTATAATAAAGAAATAAATATTTCTTTTTTCTAATGTGGTGTGGCTTGGTTTTAATACAATATTTGTGCCCAGCGATTCAGACAGGGCCTGAAACTCAGGATTTCTTGGTTCTACTCACAGTCCTAACTCAGGGGAAAAATACTGATTTTGCCAAATTTTGCTTTTCCTTAATATTACTTCCATGGTTTTAATAGCTATCTTCTACATCACAATAAATTCTGTGTATATCAACATTTGAACTCCCGCACTGAAAGGTGCTATATAAATGTTATTTAACCTTGAGTTCATTATTAAGTCTTATCATCAGAATAACTGGATAATCTCATTCGTACTAAGCCCTCACCAAAATGTTCATCATTCAGAAGGTCAGAAAGATGATTAATACCAAATCTTTTCTTTCTCAGCTTTGTGGCAGAACTTACAAAGGGGGAAAAATGAGAGGGGATAAAAAGAGAAAACAATAGAGTTTTTGAAGAGAGGTGTATGTTATTAATTCTCACCTGCTCAGGGGCAGCTCCACAAAACAAGTGGCTCTCCATAACACCATTTCAGACTGTTTTGTGTGAGAGCTGCTGGGTGAGAACACATTTCAGTGACAGAGAACCAGGATTTGACACTCATTTGCAATTTCTCATTGCTGGGAATTTGTTTGAGAAAGACAATGTATCAAAACATATACATATATTTTTTTTTTTTCCTTTAGCTTAAACTGAGTAAGTTTCCTGAGAAAACATCAAATTTTGCTGTTCAAAGAACAGTGCTACTCCACTGGTGAGACTGAGTTTGGAAAATTGGTTTCTAACAGCAATGGGAAATGTTCCTTAAAGGAAAGCTTAGCAGGGACTTTCTTCTTCCTACTGTCTTGGGGTCTGCACAATGTCACATTTTAACTGTTAAATATTGAATTTTCCCAATTTTCTTTCCCCCATATAAGTTGATTATGGAAAACTTCATTTAGAGATGGATTGAGAGTTTCTAAATGAGTTAAAATTCTGTTTCACTATATTCTAAATTTAATCATGAAGGATAAATTTATATAGAACAATTCTTCAGAGGCAAGTCATTATCATAATGTGAGCTCAGTAAAAACCCAGATTAAAAAAAATCTTGCTAAGGGAACCCTTTTTGGTTTTTTTCCTCTTTATGTAAACAAATAACCACAATCCAAACATCCCCCAAAGTAAAATCAATGCAATGCACTACAGAAATTAAAGTATTTCTCTTCATTTCTTTTTGAGGACTAATGAGCAATCTACATGTGACAGATCATACTCATATCCCTTACTAGCAGGAGCAGTATTACAGCAATTAGTAGGTTATTAGTATTTACATAAAACAGAAGTTGGTACAGATGAAATGAGACTTCCAATCTTAGAAAACGGGTGGAAATTGGATCAAATAATGAACACATGATAAGGTGATTAATAAGATACACAGAGGAAGCTAAAAAAGACATGGAATTAAAATAGAAATAAAGTGTCTCTCAAGTTTATATAAGCCTATTGAGAAGGTGAGAAGCTTCTGGAAAAGAATAATGAATATAACTTATATCCATATGATAACATTTTTACTAGAGTCCCTTACCTAAATATCTTAAAATAACTGTACCATCATGAGGTAAGAGACAAGGTCATCCTGTGAATTAAAGAGTCTCTAAAAGATTAAAAGCATATGGCAGAATTTTTATTTTTTTCCCCCCTGTAAGAGATGTAGGTTGTTTCAAGGATCAGGGCTCAGAGCTGTGATATTCAGTATTTAATTCAATGTAGGAAGTTGGAAGGTTTGTACATAATTTTGATGGAAAAGGCCCAGACACCAAAGGCTGGTGATAAAGTGGCAGATCCATCTAAATGGCAGCACGGAAGTAAAAATAACCCAACCCAGAGCAATAATAAACCCTAGATAAGACATTGCCACTCATACAAGACATCTGGTGTCGTGTCAGACAGTCCCCTACAAGTGTCAGCTTAATGCTCAGTTGCTCTCAAAAAGGCAAACAGAAAAAACTATTAAGAATATCTCAAAACCATCATCAGGCCATTGTGTAAATTCCTGATGCACGGCTGGAATTTCCCATGCAATCCCAGGCACCTCACCACAGGAGAGCCTTAAGGCAGAACTGTGAAAAATAAAAAAAAAAATAAATAAAAATATATACTTTACAGAAGTTTGTGAATAAGAAAAAAAAAATACACATGGGAAAAAAAACCAAGTAGAGCAAGATTTTTCAGAGCAATGAAGAAACACAACCAAACCATACAAAATAAAATATCAAGTCATATGAGGACATTAAAATATATTTTTTTCCATGTGTTTCAAAGAAACAAAAAAGGGTAAATTGAAACAGAATCTTATAAAACTATTATTTGAAATCACAGTTTTGCAACATTGTTGAGGATTTTATTGAAGTCGATGTGTTCAAATACAGGCCAGGGCAAACTCTGCCACTGCCAAGCAGTCAGGATGGTGCAGACACCAACCCCAGACACCGACCCCAGCTCAGAAGGGCCTTTTCTTTGTCCTTATCAGTTGAAATCTGTGAAGTGTCCCAAGGTTGGCTAAGTCTCCCTGTGCCTGGATGATTTATGTTTCCCTGCTGGCCACTTTCCAGAAGACTTTATTGAATTGGTTGGACCCTCGGATTCTCCACCTTAGAAATTTTTATGCTTCTGAATCCTAAATCCTTATTTATTGCTAATGCACACCTGATCCAATTAAACTTTGATTTAGCTACTCTTTTATTTAATATTGTCTAGGAGTTATCTACTTGAAATATCCCTTTATAACAGTTTGTTACAAAGTTATTTCCAAGTATTACACTTTTTTTTCTCCTTCCTTATTTTCCATTTTTTTTTTTTTTTTTGGTGGTTGCATTCTCACAGCTTTCCCAAAAAAAAAAAAAAAAAAGTTATTTAAACAGCAAGACAGCATTTAAACCAGTGTGAACCTCCTCACACAGAACTATTAGCTAACCCAGAGCTGCAAATTGGTTGGAAATTTGCTGTACTGCAGAAAGAGAAAGACAACTCCATGGCAAAGGTCAAGAACTGAAATAAACAGGCAGAGATTCTGTCTGAGTCAGTGGACAGTAATATCTGGAATTTTTCTCCAAAACAACAACTTACCCAGCAAATTGCTAAATTGCTGCCATTCAAGGCCTGCAGGACTCAGAAAATACACTGGGACTGCAGTTTGGAACATCTGCTCCTGCTCTCCCTCTGCTCCCCAGGCTTGGCTGACCCCTCCTCTGTGCCAATGATGGCACTTGTGGGATCCAAGACTGCACAGAGAGCTGGAGCGTGCCAAAATTATCCCAAATGATGGGAAAACAGCCTGCAGAGATCAGCTCCCAACACCCAGAGTGATCCCATTGATGGAAAAGCACAGTCTGGACAGATCAGCTCCAACACCCAGAGTGATCCCAAATATTGGAAAAGCACAGTCTGGACAGATCAGCTCCCAACACCCAGAGTGATCCCACTGATGGAAAAGCACAGTCTGGACAGATCAGCTCCAACACCCAGAGTGATCCCAAATATTGGAAAAGCACAGTCTGGACAGATCAGCTCCAACACCCAGAGTGATCCCAAATGATGGAAAAGCACAGTCTGGACAGATCAGCTCCCAACACCCAGAGTGATCCCACTGATGGAAAAGCACAGTCTGGACAGATCAGCTCCCAACACCCAGAGTGATCCCACTGATGGAAAAGCACAGTCTGGACAGATCAGCTCCCAACACCCAGAGTGATCCCAACACTGGGAAAGCACAGTATGGAGAGATCAGCTCCCAACACCCAGAGTGATCCCAACACTGGGAAAGCACAATATGGAGAGCTCAGCTCCAACACCCAGAGTGATCCCAACACTGGAAAAGCACAGTCTGGACAGATCAGCTCCCAAAAGGGCTCACTCTGCTCATGGGTAGATTCTAATTGACAGCAATGAAGGAAGAAACTGCTGCTGGAGGAACCATATGCAAATAGTCTGATTCACTCTGTTTTTATCATCATCATTATCAACATTGTTATTCAGCATAAAACAAGAGCAAGTTATGTAACTTCCATAACATCTTATTTCCACTCAAAAGTCCTTACTACAGAGGAAAAAGCGGGAGTTTTCCTCGTCTTTTCAGAGGACTATTCACTTCTCTCTACAAAGATATCTGTCCAGAGAGATTTAAAATGCTCTCAGTCCCATGGATAAATAAAGACCTGCCAGCAGTACAAGGAGATTCTAATGGATTATCATTAGCAACATGTCCAGCTACAGAAAAATAATTGAATTGGTCAGTGAGCAGCTCTGCTTCCTGTGTGGTGCCATTAGGAAGACACAGAGAACTGGGAGAATGTGCTGCTGTTAAAGGACCATGTCAGGCGCTGTGCTCTCAGCATTATTAGCAGACCACATCTGGTAAAATCCCAGCTGTTAGGCAGTTAAATGGGATGTAACACTGGTACTCCCATGTGTGGCACCTCTGGAAGGTTTTTGTGGGATGAGATGCAGACTCAGAGTTTGGTTTGAGCTCTAGAGCCTCACCCTGAAATGGGAGGAATGACTCCAAGCCACAGGATACCAGAGTAAACAACAACCTCTTAAATCCATTTTTTATAGTTATTTTTACACAAAAAAACACCAACACAGGCAGGCAATGAAGCCCTTGCAGGGCTGTGCCAATACTTTACTGTAGCATTTGAGTATTTCAAAACCTATGGTTGGTCTAAATACAGAAAAATTCAGCGTTTTGAATGGTTATCCAGAACTGGCAGGTTGAAATATTATTTTCAAAGTTATACTCACACTCCTTCCTTTCAACACTGGTATTAAGGATGGTATTGGAGAGGAATTTAAAGCCCATCACAGCCCCTGCCCAAGGTTCTGCTCTCCATGTTCAGAACACTCAAACACAGTCGTTTTGGATGACTTCAGCACAGTTCTTACACAGTATTTTGGGAAGTCCTTCTTCCCCTCTGCACCCAAAACATCAAACTGACAGATCCCTGCGAAATGTTTTGGCTGTACAAAGGCAACAAGCCCTACATGTAATATTTGCTGTTCACCAGCACCTTGTCACGTCACAGAAACAGATGTTTCCCTGCTTCCCTTCTGACAAGTTTGTACAAGGCGCAGCAAACCTCCATCTCCCCTCCTTGGCACCAGCCACGCTGTCAGTCATGAGCACAAAGTATTTAATCAGCTCCAAACAAACCTCCCAGACACCAGCCAGGCTGAGAAATAACAGGAGTGCCTCGAAAGGGGATGCAATTCTTTCAAAAATAATCATCTCTCAGCCCACCGTTTTTCAATAGCTTAGATTTGAGATTTCTCCGCCAGTTCATGAGGCTTCCAGATTTCCTTTCACATCTGCTCAGAGCTGGAAATCCTACATGTAATGAATTTTATTCAGCTTCTCCAGAGGGAATTTCTGTAATCATTTAATTGAGGCTTCCTTTTGTTCAGCTGGGTCAGGGGCTGCAGGGATCCCATGCCCAGGCAGGATGAGTGGGTGCTCCTGGTAAATCAGACTGATGGTGAATTACACCAGACTTTTCTACAGCACTTTAAGGAAAAATGTCCAAAAATTTGAAAAAAAAAAGTTTTGTTTTCAATGAAGTATTTGTTCAATACCAGCCAGAGTATTAATTGAGCCTGTGGCTAATTTATGAGAAGGTCATTTGTGTTTCTGATGTTCAAAAGAATCTCCTATTAAAAGAGATTTGGAAACTCAGAAATCTGCTTCTATTGGAAGATTTAAAGCCTTCCTCATACTTCTAGCATAGTACAAATGACAACTTGCCTTAGATTATATTCAGCAATTCTCCCCTCACCCCAAAAAGATGTTATGAACCCAAAAGCAGAGTTTTGAAAAAAACAAAATACACTATCACTATCTAAAGCAAATGGGTATTTAGGAACCAATATTAGCTTCAAGTTTACCAGAAATTTTAGTCTGGGGTTTACTCATGTTCTTCTTTTATTATCCTGACTACCCTGAAGTGAGAGTAATGCACACTAAACAATGAGGCAGTTAAAAATATCCATATAACAACAGCAAGTCTGCCTTGAGGACGAGCTCGGCACACAGGGGCACAGACCTGAGCACTGATTTACACCTCTCCTTATTTAACCACATCAACAGGGAGGAACTTTCTTCTTTTTTATGAGCTCACAAAAGTAGCAGCAGAGAAGAAAAGTAATTTTAGGTGCACTGAAAATCTAGACTTAAGACTATTGTCTAGGATCCTTTTGGAGACGTATTTTAGTAAATTTAGCCTTTAAAACAAAAATTCATTTGACACAGAAATTCTAAGTCAACTCTATCATAAAATTCCCACTAATTTTTGTAAGGCCAGATTCTCCAGTCCTCCCTACATGATCATCTGCCTATTCCCTTAATCAAAAAGAACCTCTCTTAATTCTACACCAAAAACTTATCCCAAGGTAATAGTTAAAATTAAAAGCTAAACTGAGAATAAAACTCCATTTCATCTTTTCTAGTGCTCTCAATGCAGTTTTACCAGATACTTACAAAAAATTAAACAGAAAGTTATGATATTTTTTTTTTAACTGAAGCATTTAATCTCCTTTTTGATTTACCAAATGAATATATGAAGGCCACTTCCTCAAGGAAGATCAACTGTAATGGCTTCTTTTCATTTGCATTATGAAATGCTGACAAAATTTCAGCCTCTTCTGTCCTATTTCATTATCCTTCCTCAGATTTTAACAACATATGCTTTGTCAGCACTCTTCATTTATAGCATATTGCTCTGTTCTCTACGACTGCTTTATCTTTCTAAAAATAAAATTGGGAATCTGTCTTGCTTAACTTGACTACGGGGCTTGTTCTGTGCATCTTCCTTTCTTTCTCACCCTCCAAAAATCCACTTACTGTCATCCCTGTCTTGAGGCTTCTCAAATAATAGCTGTACCAGTGAGGTATATATATTCCTCTTTCTTGACAACTGATGATTCCTTCGTTGGATAAAGATTTTCCCAACCTTAACACACAGCACTAGAGCAGCCAAAATTGACTCACCTTTCTGTTTATGCACGGAATTTTATAACTAATGTCTTTAGCTGGAAATGCCCACTTCATTGCTATGGAGCCAGAAATGTGACAAGAGTAGCGTATTTCCCCATTTTACTGCAGGTAGAAATTTTTGCTGTAGGAAGTTTTGACGCCCTCACTGAGCAAAGCCCCAGGGTCCATAACTCTGGAGTGAGCAGTGGCTCAACCGACCTCCCAAACACACCACTACTGGTGATGGTCCTTCAGAGTGAAATGGAGAGGTTCACTGCAGTGAGACTGATCAGTCAGCTCTGTAATTAAGACTAAAAAAAGTCTGAATTTGCTACTCTGAGGTGCCAAAATCGTTCAAAGCAGAATTGAAAATATACCATTTGGTTATTGTTAACCCACAGCACTGTGTTGTTTTGCTGCAGTTCCTAAGGCAGCTTGTGATACAGATATTTTTTCAAAGGTGCATGATTAACACCAACATCTTTGTTTTATCAAGCAACTTCTCATCAAAACCAATACCAAGGTAGCTTGGTCGGATCTATTTTCCCTCAGCCAATGCTAATAGGCATTAATTACATTACGTCCCTTACATTTTTATTAAGCAAGCCTTGCATTAAGCACTGCATTATTTTGCTCTGGATCAATACCAGGCTAACAGGCCAGCTATCACCAGGACCAGCAGCAATTCTTTTTAAACATCAGCACAACGTTATCCTCCTGTCTGGTATCTGTACCTTCCCAAGATGAATTATTTCAGTTATTACATAGAACAATTCTACAAAAACGACAAAAATGCCATTGCTGAAGTGAGTTTAATTTGCTATTTGTTGGTATAAAAGTATAGAACATGTTTTTAGAAGCCTTGGACACCTAAATATAAAAACTTTAAGATCTTACACCCAAGGCCCTAGAGCTTATAGGGAAAGAAATGAGGTGCAAAACTATTCAAGTTTATGGTCAAGACCCATCAGGGCAAGATGAAATTCAGCCCCTTCCCATGTCAGGCTCATCGTGTAGATGAGCTCTGATTATTTCAGGAAAAAGACAAACAAACAACAAAAAAAGTCCCTTTGCCTATGGCTGCCCACCCTGCTGACAGAACATTCCCCATGGGAGATCCTGCCCCACATCCTCCTCCAGCTGAGGAGACTTTAATCCCAATTTCACACCTCCCTGGAGGGTTCCCCACTGCTCTGCTCTCAGCTGTTGGGCAGCTCCATCTGTTTCTGCCAGCACGTTTTCCATGGACGCTGTAGGTAGAAATTATTGACTAAAAACAGTTATGTTGGAGGTATTGATTAAGAACATCCAGAGGGAAATTTGTTCCTTAAATTTCTTAAACAAGGTTTGTAAAGCTGCATTCATATATATATATATATATATATATATATATATATATATATATATATATATATATATATATATATATATATATATATTCATTCATACACAATCACAAAGATATTTATATATTTAAAATTAAAGGCCACATTGAAATTAAAACTGGCATCCCCAAAGGACACGAAGTTCTGAAACAAATGAAATGTCATTTCTTTTTCCTTCTACTTTTGGACATTGGACTGTAGAATAAGCACCCATTTGCTGTCTTGAAAAAAAAAATGTTTTTACAGCATAGATCGAGCAGAGTTTATTCATCTCAATAAAAGAATCAAAATTGTGAAGCAAAACTGGAATAAAATGGATGTCCAGCTGAAAAGTTTTGACACCATCAAAGACAAAATGAGGAGCTTATGTAAACTGACTGAAGTGAAGGCAGCAGTGATACAGCTGGCAGCTAATAAAAGATTTAGGCCTTGTAAAAGTTCATACTCTGGTCAAAATCAATGGATAGAAAATTGGTGCAATTATATTCATATCCCTTTTTTTTTTTTTCCTGAGAAATAAACTTGTCTTTTACCAACTATACTGTATTTTGAATCAGTGCAAATGATTTAATTGGTTTTCCCTAAAATGTTCAAATCAGTGACATAATTACAATAGTTCTTTTATCAATTTTTTTTTTTCCAAATATGGACTCTTTTGCTTACGACATTCAACTCTCAAGTGCCCAGCAGATCTCCTTTTTCCCTTCACAAAGCTTTTGAAGCAACAATTCTAGAAAACTAAAGTACACGGTACCCAGAGGAGCAGTTTCTGTTCACTGCCTTTCTACTTCCCCACTGAAAGTATCCATGTTCTTAGGCTAATCTGTGCCTAAATATTTTATTATTTCTTTTATTCATTGAAAAGAGCAGCAAAAGTGTACAATAACTCTAAACCACATCAAACAAAGTTCTGCCCTGGCACAAAGAACAGAGCACCTTTGAAACTTGTGCCCCAACTCTGCCTCAGAAGCTCTGAAAGAAACATGAGGTGGTGAGGAAATCTCCCTGACACGTCCCCCAAAGTTAGAGAACTGCTCAGTTGCTAACAAGTGCCCTGTGGTGTATCCAAAAGGAAAATTTTGTGCTGTTTCCAAATCTTTTCACCCATACAACATCGAAAATGACAATGAGATGTTTGCATTAAAGTGAATAAGTGGCACAGGAGTAATTCCAACGCTTGTGAATTCCCTTCTGCACGACTGTGCTCAATGCAGTGATAAAACACTAAATACTTTTCCATTTCATTCACCACCTCAGCAAATACACATAAATAATGCACCACAAAAGATCACAACAAAAGATTCTCTATGGAAACACTCTGCTTAATAGTCTGGGGTTTTTTTCCTATTAATTCTTAATGCATAATGAAATAGCTGGTTTCTCACAGAGCCCTTTGTTCATCTAAAGAAAAGTGCAAGTCACGACCAGTATTGAATCATGGAATGGTTTGGGTTGGAAAGGACTCCAAAGATCATCTCACACCAATCCCCTGCAATTGCCCAGGACACTCTCCAGTAAACCAGTGCTGTCAATCAGCTGCCTCATTTTGACACATACATTCCCACCATATCCTGAATAATTCAAAATTTGGCTTTATGAAACCGTCCAACATTAAGAACATTCTAATTCTGAATATCCTGACCAGCCCAACTGGAAGAGGCTGGTTTAAAGAGGAGGCAGAGGTTTAAAGAACATCTCTGGAGGCTCTGCTGCTGGAGCTCTGCAGGCACAAACCTTCCTGCCTGATACAAACACATCAACTGTGACAATATTCCATCTGGGCTTTCTGTTTCCTCAGTCTTTCCATTAAAGACTCTATTTCTTCAAAAATATTTCCATTTGCCTACTGTCAGATAAACTGCTGCTGAGCTACAGGAATTCCAGATATTTGTAGCTACACAAACTGATTCATTAGTTCACAGAATAGTGTGGTAGACAGCTTTAAAAAAAAAAATCACATTTTCATCAGATGAAGGTTGCCTGAGCTTCAGGGGGTAGTTATAGATCTGAAATAAAATGTATTCTAAGGAGTAGTTCCAGAAACTACAATGGAGAATTAGTAGAAATTTGCTGAAAAGTACAAATTAAATGGCTCTTTCGGTAACAGGATTCAAGAAATTAGATTGCATTATAGGAAACATGTCACAGCTTGACTTTTGGGTGGTTTTGATAACTCAACAAAAGAGTTTTTAGAAGATTACAGTTCTTTAACATTGCTTCTCAAATCAGAAACACAATTTTTATTTATAGATATATATTTAAAACCCACGTGAGCTTTGACACAGGTTCTGTATTTTGCAGAATTCAGGGCTGGAGGAGAGAGGGCAAAGAGGAGCTAGAGAGTACCCAAAAAAAAAAAAACCCAAATCATGTTAAAGAGTGATGCTTCAGTGGCAGGAACACATGGAAAATTAATATACCTTTTATCTGAATAAGCTCTGTAAAGCAGAAAATGCTGTAATTTAAATTCCTTGTTTAATAATTATGTATGATTATAACCAGAAACAAGACTCAGATCAAATTTTGGTGGGATTTTTTCTTTGTTTTCCTTGCCTCACCCATCCTTTCTAAGAGGTAAAGTTTGCAGAGCCCCACTTGCAGGCTTGGTGTCACCTACAACGGAGCACTAAACCATCCAAAGGAAAAAGTATATGCAGTTGTTTTTTTTTTGGCCAGCAATTAGCAGGGTTGATGAGCTCACTCAGAATGTTATTCTGTGAATTGATGGAAAAAAAAACCCTGTTATTTCTTTCACGAGCAGTTGACATTTGTGAACAACAAGGCACCAGACCATCAGGTGGCTAATTTAAGCATTAACAGTCCTTGGCAGGAAAGACAGCCAGACTGCATGCAGGCATTTATGACAGCATCTCTAAATGTAGGTTTTGGTCTGTAATCCTATAAATGAACATTCTTTTGTGCAATATTTTGACAAATCAAGGGAAAAAATGCCAGGAAAAATCCAGCAGATAGCATGAGTCACACCTTTCCTAAGCCATTTCAGGCATCTGTTGCTATGGGACCATATGGGTAAAACAGAAGACGCAGGTACCTTTTCCAGTCACAAGTATTCTAAAGATAAACATATGGGGAGAAAAATGCTAAAAAAAAAAAAAAGACTGTTTTAATTGTTTGTTAATAGGATGTACTGTGCTAGCAACAGCTTTTCTTTTATCACTGTTACAGTTAATTGTGATTCACTGTTGCTCTTGACACACTGACACCCAAGTGCCAAAACCAAAAGTAAAACAATTTTAACTTTTAAAGTTGTGGGGTTTTTTTTTCAGTTTTCAGGGTTTTGTCGCTGTGGGATTTTTGTTTGTTTGTTTGCTTTTAATTGGGAGTGGGTGTGTTTCTATGTCAACACTAACCTCATTCTTCACCCAGATTTTAAATTTTGATCATTCTTCTCCATGTTTATTGTACTGTTAGAAAACGGATCAGCTGAACAGGGTAAGCTGAAATTATATTTATTTTCCCCATATCAGAAGGCTGATGAATGATGGATAGCTTTGACACCAGGGGTTAATGGATCATCGCCTTCATTTGCATAAAAAAGACTTAATCATGGCTTGCTCTTTTGTTTTATGGGAGAAGATGATTCTAAGAGCTATCACCACCAAAAAAAAAAAAAAAAAAAAAAAAAAAAAAAAAAGGTAATAAACTCCCCCCCCCCCCGATGTTAAAGGCTATAAATAACATTTGCTAACCTCATGTGTTTCTATAAATGGGTTCCAAAGTGCTGGCAGAGCTCTGAAGAATCAAACCCCCGAGGCAGAACAGCCCCTGCTGGCACTGCATATGCCCAGCTGCACTTCAGAGACAGGTGCCACAACCAAAACCCCAAGTTTTAACACAGGAATGTGAATCAAGGCACAAAACTTGTCAGCGTTATTCATCTTTCTCATTCTGATCATCATGAGGAAGTGACAGTGCCTGAATTGATAAATATTATGATTTTTGTACTTGGTTCATGGTATGATTAACAGGTTAAGATTTGTAAAAGTACAGGTTACTTCTACTGTTTTTTTCCCCATTTGGGGTACCAGAAAAAAATCAAGAGCAGACTGGTAGGTAATGTTCAAGCTGTTCTCAAGGTGTGAGTGAACTTGAGCGATTTCCAAAACCATGGGATTTCACAAATTGGAGGAAAGTGCAATTTTTCAGGCACCTAAAGGGTTACAAAAACCAGACAGCAAATAATATGCCTCAAATAATATGCCTTTTCAAATGAAAGATCACATATATATATATATATACACATACACACATACATAATATAAAATGGGGTAGGTTGGAAAGGATGCTAAAAATCACCTAATTCCAACCTCACTGCCATAGACAGGGACATTTTCCACAAAACCAGGTTGCTCAGAGTACCACAGATACACCTACAGATAAAATTCTGTATATCAGAATTTCAGTTCAACCCAGCTAGGCTCAACTTACTGCAGAAGGTGAATTGAACAGCAATATTTAAAGATTTTATCACAATATTTTGAGGAATATCGAAGTCTTAGAATAATTTGCCCCTCTGTGTTGTGGGGTTTATATGCATTTTTTGTTAAATAAGTGTTGCTTTTTTCTGGATTTCAGCTCTTTAGTTTGTATCCATACTTTTGGCCCTGCTGCAGGACTCTCTGCTGATTTGGATCCCACAGAAATATTAACACTGTCAAAGCTTTCACCTTCCTTCCCTCTTCTATTCCTTCCATCCTGAAGATTTTTTTTTTTAACTACAGTATTTCCTCTCCAACATCCTTATCAGCAAACCATATGCAGAGCTAATCATGAAAGCTGTGTTATCACCTCCACTCTTCCAATGACAGCCCAATAACAGAAATCAGCTTTAAATCAGTTACAGCATCAATCAACCTCCCTGCACTCCAAATTCAACAGGACCTTGTGTTTGAAAATACCCACTCCAAAGGAGGCTCTGACAATATGCACAGCTGTCTCTCTCTCTCAGTGGCAATGTCTTTTTATCATTATGATAAGCAATGACACTTGAAATAAAAGTGTTGGAAATCTGAATATCACAGCCTGAACAATGTTAGTGTCTCAGGACATTTAAAATGAAAAAAAAAAAAAAAAAAGCTCAAATCAAAGCCTAATGCTGCCCGTTTTATCTTCCGTGCTTCTTCCTGTCAGGTGAAATAAAAGCACAAATCCATGGAATACACAAAGATTATGAAATGCTCCTGCTTTCCCTGAACACCCCTTGCTGGCCTGCACTGAAGGTAATTGCTGTTGAGTCAGAAATTGCTGAAAAATAAGAGAAGAAGCTGCAAAAGGCAAGTGCAATTGTAGGCATAACAGAGGGGTGACAGAGTCAGCCTCAGAATGTGCTCTACTGCAAGCCAGCATCCTCCCATTTGTCCTTTCAAACCTGCCTAGAAAAAATGATTTATTTTCTGTTACCAGGTTGTTTTTCTTTTCCAGATCCAATACACAAATGACACTTCTCTACATTGAAATGTGCATTTATTATCTGTCTCTCAGGTTCATATTTCACTGAAATTCTATTTCTGTATATTTTTTCATTAGTAAAATGCATATATCAACAAATAATTTTGACTTGCACAGCCCTCAGCTTTCCACCATACCAGTGCTAGCACCAGCCTGCCTTCAATTACATCCCAATACTGCTGAGAATATTATTTGGGCTAATTATGCTTTACACCACCACAGAAACTTTTCAGTAAACCTTCACAAACTGCTGTAATGATATTCTACTTTGAGATTTCCATGTGTGTTACCCAAGACTAACTTTTAAGCAGATTTGAAAACAAATACAGAATTGAAACATATCCTAAGGTATGTAAGGAGGACTATTTTAGGTTGCTTTGCTTAAAAGAGGACCCAGATATACTTGAATATAAATGCAAATGGGTTGTCTTTTTAAAGTCAAAATAAATGAAGAAAGATGATGTTTCTTCCTCTTTTTGTTTACTCCAGAGGAAGTAACCAAGATGCATTTTGAAAACTAAAGGATATTATACCAAAATTATTTTACTAGGTACAATTAGAAAATAATCATATTTCCAATTGCCAGTGAGGAGTATGTCCTCTTACTAAAACATTAATTAGAGATAATTTAATTATTACTCATAATTAAGTTTGGGGATTTTTGTTTCTATTTAAGGCAAATCACAAACCTCACTCTCATAGTGGTTAGAAAATGTCTTTTTAGAGATAAGCAAATAACAGTATAAACACATTGTTCAGTGAGAGCCTTTGACCAAATCCAATTCCCAACCTGAACTGAGGCTTTGTAAATGCCCTCCAACATTTCATTAGAACTATTTGCATATCTTCCATCTTCTTGTTTCTCTCTGGGCTGAATTTTAAGAGTCAAAATAGAAAGAATAGAACAAAATACAGTCCAGTCCAAAGTTGGAAGGGTCTACAGTGACCATCAGGTTCAACTGCCCAACCACTTAAGGGACGACAGAAGTTAAACTCTATTATTAAGGAAATAGTCCAAATCCCTCTTCAACAAGGACAGAGATGGAGCAAACCTCAGGCAAAATTTCAGTGATGCTCTCAGAGAAAGAGCACCTCCCTTCTAACAGGAATATCCAATTAATTTTCTTCCAGGAATACAACAAAGGAGTGGTCAGTTTTCTTGTTAAACCTTGTAAGCAATAAGTGTGAAATCAGAAAACACACTTTGGGATAAGAAATCAACCTTTGCCTCCTGGAATAACTTTGTTTTTCCTTCCTTTATATATTCCTCTCCACAGACCACAAACTCCAGCAGTCACTTTTTGTTCATTTAACAAGCTACAATATAGTTATTTAACAATCTACAAGGCTTTTTCCCTTATTTTACCTCTGTGTACGTACACTGCCTCTACAGGCACAAGCTCTGCTCAAGTCAGAGGCAGAGGTGAGCTTCTTGTCACAAGCAAAAAGCCATGGGTTGGAACAGAGATGGAAGATCTTACAAAGGGCATTATCCCCTTGGGAAATGCACCATTTACTGTTCATTATCCCAGCAATCTTTCCCCAGTATTATATTTAGCAATGTATTTAGGGCAAATCAGCAAAGCCCAGAACTGTGTCCCTTCACTTAAGGACGTGTCCAAGTCTTTCTGTGCTCAGCACAGGCCACTGACCCCCATCCAGCAAAGCACTCAGGAATCTCTGCATAAACCTGAAAAGCTCACACACACTGAGAAACTGCAATGTGCATTACCACCAGTTTTGCTTAAAAGCAAGGAAATTGCCTACAAAATACTTAAATCATTGCCGTGCATGTAAAATACTCTTATTCCTGTTCAGTGCGATAAACCCCTCTCCCAGGAGTTAATGGTTTTGCTATATTCAGAGCTCTGCAGATAGGCAAGTGCACAGAAAAAAAGCAAAGTGTGAGTTCTCTGTGCTGATAGCAAATGTTGCAATTTTCCTCAATTTCTACAGTCCGGCCCACAATGCAATCCTCACTGGAGAATGGTTAAACATCCAGCAGTTCAATGTGTTTGTCACTCACCCTCTTGGCTCTGCGATACCCAAACAGACATAGATAGGCCACTTGTGTGTGTGTGTGTGTTAGAGAGATAATTAGTCTGGACACAAGAGAAGATGCTGCCCTGCACCAAGGACACTGACACTGATGGGATGGTATCCTATTAGACCTAATGCTCCCAATAAACACCAAGCTTTAAGAGAAAACACACAGAGGAGAGGAAAACAGGCACAACATGGCCAGGCTGGATGAGGCTCTGGCCAACCTGGCCAGGTGGGAGGTGTCCCTGCACATGGAAGGGGTGGAACTGCACGATCTGTAAGGTCCCTTCCAACCCAAACCATTCCATGACCCTCAGATCCAGATCACTGTTTTCAGTGACACCACACAAATATCAGAATGGCAGTTTTAACCTTTTAGAATCTGCTGAAAAACCAATATCTTTGGGAAGTCTGTAGGTTATGGGGTTTTGACAGAATTTCCCAGGAAATTAATCAGGAATAGACTCCATACACATATAATAGATTATGCTTTGCTCAAAGCTCTTAAGTTTGCAAGTGTTACTATAACTCAAAGTACATTTACAAGACATTTTCTTAATCCCCACACACTTTTTAATACTATGGACCATTTGTTTGCATTTGTTTTTTCCCCTGAACTTGTTTCTTGGTAAATCAATAGATCATAAAAATACAAATGGTCTAAGGAATTTGCTTTGAAAAATTACATCAGTGAGTTACAAAACATGAAAAAAACCCTGACTTCAAGGACAGAATTTCCCAAAGACTCTGCTGGGAAGACAAAACTGCACTTAGTGTGTGAGGTTATTGTATAGAAAGCCCTGGAGAGTTCTGTATTTGCAGATCAGACAACATTTGAATGCTGCTTTAGGAAGGCTGGTTTCTGTCGCCCAGAGGCTCTCTGATATAAGAGCAAATCACTCCTGATGGTGTGTTTTGAACCAGATTATGGCATTTTGATCTTCAGTTAAACATTCATGTAATAGCCACGAGGGTGAATAGTGACTATTCCCCAGTGAAATCACTCTTTGGATATAGGTGTCGATATGAAAGTGCCAAAGATGAATCTTTCCTTTTGGCTGCTACAGGAGAGCATGGACAGGATAGAGGAGTTCTTAAAACTCCCAACCCAGAGTTCCAGGCTAAACCAGATGGTTTGTGCTGCCCTGCCAAGAACCAGACTAAGGTCTCATTGTATCTGACTGTTAAAATGCTGCTTTTGTATCCCACTTCTGTGTGTTTCAGCGACTACAGCAACACAACAGCACTGACTTCTTGAACCTTCTCGGGTTTTCTCTTTTTAATATTGAATTAACATGGTGTTAGGTAGGAGGCAGAGATTTAAGAAGCTGGGCCAAGTCATTCCATCATAACATAGCTGGTCTTTTTTTCCCTCCCCTTCATCTTGTTTTGTGTTCTATTTAAACCAAATAAACCCAGTCTTTGCTAATCAAGCAGTAGAACACAATGGCCTTTACCCTGTCTGTCTGATACGGCTTCTTGATGAGACAAAGGCTGCTACTAAGGAAATTATTATACTACATTTATTCTAATTTTGGATATTGATATCTTAGATATGAAATTATTAGAAAACATAATGGCCTGAATTGTAATTAAACCCAATATTGGTGTTGTGCAATAATGAATGACTAATGATGTCCCTGCTACCACTGGAGAGAAAGCAGACTGCAGCTCTTTATCTCCCTGTAATGGGAACATTTTCTTTCCCTTGATGCCCTGCTAGAGGTTTAGCCTTTCTGACATTGTGGTTTGAGTCAAAACCTCACAGAAAGGCTAAAGAGAAGAGCTGATCTATTGAGCTTTTCTGATGTTCTCCTTCCCCTGTTTATTCTCCCTGATAAGCATTTTAACCTCGGCTGATGTCACTGCCAAACACCAATGCACCCGGAGCTGAGGGGAGAGAAAAGGAGAAGGACAACGGGCTGGAGTGTGGATTAATCTGAATTTTATCCTGAGGCTCCTGGCAGGCCCTGACACCACAGAGCAGTGACAGAGATCAGGTGCCACTGGGCAGGAGGTGCTCCGTGGTGTGTGCAGAGAACAGGGACATCACCAGGAGGGCTGATCCTCGAGCTGTCCCCCGCTGACTTCTGATCAGAACAACAACCACAGCCCCCAGAAATACCTGGGCAAGACCAAAAGGAATCTTTAAATATCTTCTAAGGTGATTTTAAAGAGAATTAAATACGAGGCTCTGCTCTTGGAACAGTTCATACCCCAAAGCTAACTTACTTCTATTTCATGCCAAATAAAAGCTTTATGGATCACATAATAAAATGTTATGGCTGCTGGCACAATTAATTAGAGATAGAGGACAGCACAACTTTCACCTCAAACAGAAGTGTCATATTAAATGAAAAAAAGCTGCTAAAATACTGTGACTACGACCATTTCAAACTGATTCAGTACAGAAATTAAGAGATGCTAAGAAAATATTAATTTAAAGGAGATAAGGATAGTCTGTATCACTGTAATGTTTGTAAAACACCTGGAGATCATACTGAGAGGAGTGTGGATCAATACTTCAGATGAAAAACCTCTAATTTCTCTACTACTACTTATAGCTACAAAAAATGTGTATCAGCATCTGTACACGGGTCAGTAAAGTCCCTTTACACATTTGGGAAAAGAAACTTCCACAATTAATGCAGTGATGTCCAACTTCCTGCACGATTCTGAATCTGATTCTGATTAGACAATTATACTCCTTCTAACATTTCAGAAAAAAAAAAATCAAGAATTACTTAGGATTGCTCAAAACTGATTACCCTACTGAAGGGTAACATGAGTGCCCATGGAATGGAAACTCCACTGGGCAATTTTTTTTGTGGCTGGGTTCATGAAGCACCATCTTTATGCAATTTAGCACATAAATCCATACACTACATGCTGACCTGCACTGCACAAAAAGGCAGGAAACACCTTAAAATACAGCAAAGCAGCAGTTTTGAGTCAATGAGAATAAATGTGACATTTTTCAGAGGATATTTCTACTTCCAGCACAGGTAACACCCCAAGCGTCTATTAAGTAGCCCTTTTATTCCATTCACATGGACAGCTCACTCTGAACAGAAAACTGGCAGCCCTCATTCTGAGTTCTGCATCTCTGAAGTGGTATGGATAGTTCATTTAGAAGAAATATAAATATAATATTGCTCGTGTACCAAAAGGGAAAAAAAAAAAAAAAAAAAAAAAAAAAAAAAAAAAAAAAAAAAAAAAAAAAAAAAAAAAAGAAGAAGAAGAAGAAGAAGCTATCAGTGGTCTAAGCTCCTTCTGTTCACCAAACCTGCTCAGCCACTGCTCTCAGATGTGGATTTGGAACCCGAGTTTTGGCACACGAGGATGACCCTCCCCACATCCCACTCCTTTTACACCAAATGAGCAGCAGATCCTTGTGTGACTGCACAGTGACAGCTGAGATGGCACTGGTGACCTCTGATGCCTGATCATGTCACTCGACAGAAACACTCCTTTACAAGTGCTCGTGCCCACAGTGCAGCTCAGCAGAAATTTGGGATCCACTTTTGACAGAAGCAGGCAATGATGACACCGGGGCTCATTTATAATCTGCCTGCACGTGTCAGTTCCAATTTCTAGAAATGTCTATTTGGAAGACCTAGAGATTATATGTAACTATTTTGATTATAGGTAATTACTAAACATGTCCTCAAAGTTTGTTCCAGCCTTTTTGAAGAGAGGTGCTCCTTGCTATAGAATCCGGGAAACTTTCGGCAGAACAAGTTGGCAGAAAATAAGACTTTTCTAAATCTTTGGTTTTGTTGGGGTTTTGCTGGGTTTTTTTGGGGTTTTGTTGGTTTGTTTTGTGTGTGTGGGTTTTTGGGGGGTTTTCTGGTTTTTGGTGGGTTTTTTTTGTTTGTTTGGGTTTTTGGGGGTTTTTTGGGGGGTTTTTTGCATGTGGTTTTTTTCTGTTTTGATTTGGTTTGGTTTTTTGTTAGGATGGTTTGTTAGGCAGGAGTTCTGCTCGACTGGCTCCATGCAAATTGCAACCCTGCTCAGATGCAGAGTGGCACGTTTCTGTCTGCACCAAACCTGATTAACAGCCAGCATCCACGAGGAGCTCTGCCTCTCACAAATGAAACTTAACTAGGTTGCCTTCTGTGATGTTTACCCACAGGGAATGAGGAAGAATTTGTATTCCTAGTTAGAATTTTTTTTCCTCCTTCCATGTAAGAGGAAGCAAGTTTCCCCTAGGTATACATCCTTCTATGTTTATGAACAGATGTAGGAAGGAAGAAGAGTTTATAGTATACTACTTTTAAATTGACTCATTTGTGATTTCATTAAAATGCAGAATAAATTTGATATCCCCAGGCAATATTTCCACAGAATTCTTTAGGTTAAGATTTTCTATTTCTCTAAAAAGCAAAGGAGATTTTCTAAAGGCTTGCTGATTTTATATATCATTTAAAGTGCTGTTCAAAGAGGAAAGGAGAAAAGAACAAATTTTATTCCTCAATATTCCTCATTACTTCTTAAAGCAGCATATGTTTCATGAAACTCAGAAACTCAATCAGAAAGTTAGAGAGCCTCCACTTGTGGAGCACCCATGAAAATTCCACACAGAGTTTTGCGTATGTTACACTTTTGAATTCTCTTTTTCTTTCTGTTAATGGATTTATTCTGGATTAGATTAACATGCTTTTTAGGCACTAAAACAAATATAAGACAGCTGTTGGTATGAAGTCATACATAGAGCAAGAAACTACAATATTTTTGCCTTCACTTCAGGAGTCCATAAAATAAACATGAATATTTCCTAAATTCTATGATCAATAAAAAAAAAAAAAGGTTCTATAGTTCAGCATTCTACATTCTAAATAAAATTGATCATTACAAATACTTTGATGATGAACAGTCAGCTTTGGTGAACAATAAAAATTATCAATGTACTTCTGGTAAAATTTAGGCCCAGAAATTTTTTATCTGTAATGACATATCTAAAAATGCCATCAGTGACCCTGAATGCCATCCTCAGACAGTTTCTGAGCTGAGCCTTGAAACTTTGGCACACGCCACGTGAATCTGAAACGCCAAGATGAAAAACCATCTCAAAATTTTGTCATGGGAGATTCAGTCACAACCAATTAGAGTGAGGTTCTATACAGGCAGTAAAAAGATAACCCCAGACCTGTGCTGCAGGTGATCAAGGGATATTATTCTTTGAAAAAAACATCCATTTCTGCGGTTGCAACCACAGTAATTAAGTGAGGAAGTGACAGGCAGACACTTTTGATAGAGCAAGCAAGTCTGGCAGCAGAGGGTTTGGAGTCCTCCAGCTGCCAGCTTGTGTCAGCCCCCTGGTATCCCCTTTTCTGGCTGAACTCCTCCTGACTGGAGTGCTCCTTACACTACAAAGCACTGAGCCGTGGGATACATGGATTTTAGGGGAAATTGTGCAGTCTGTGAAATTTGACTGTCTTATTAACAGCTGGACTTTTAGCTCAGCACCAGGAATCACTTAACAAACGTACAAATTGCTGCTTAGGCAGGAGACATTGTAGAGAGGTTATCTGAAATGCTTCTCTGGTCAGTAAAGCATTAGGACAAACAACACAAAACAGTGTTTATTTTACTCTTCTCATGGTGAAGATATAATAGAAATTTAGGGGGAAATAATTAAAGAGAAAAGCACCTTTATTTTTCCATAATATTCTCACCTTACAGAGCCATCATTACAGCTCTTATTCCGTGAACTAAGAGTGAAATCTAGTTTTAAAAGCTTAATGGAAGTTTTTTGGCTTTGTGACAGAACCAATTGAGATCTGTTTGCTTCAAATAATCTCACTGCTCCTTCAGAAGTTCCTCGACTTGCACAAGAGCAGCAGGGTCAGTGATGTAACAAATTCTACCACTAAAACCCTCTCAGAAATCAGGAGATTTTAACATGAATGCCACATTTCTTAGTCTCACATGCTACTATAAAAAAAAAAAAAAAAGAAGAACTATTTCTTATGAGGTATTTTCTGTTAGCATACACTTCTTGTTTATAAACCACCTATTTGAAAATCCTGACCCTTGGGCTGCTGCAAACTATTCAGGGAGAGCATAACAAAGACAAAGGGATGAGGAAGATCATGAAACTGGTGCAGAGTTCAGTCCCAAATGAACGTGATCTGCTGGGACTCTTGAACTTCTCTAAAAATTGGAATGCAGGGGGAAACATTCAGCATGACCCACGTATCTGTGACTGGCCTGAATCAGACTGCAAAAGCCATGGGGACAGCCAGACAAATACTTTTCTGTCCTGCATAATCCAGGCCAGGAGTGATGTAAAAGAAGGCAGCATTTCCCAAGTGGCCACAGAAGGTAAGTGCTGCAACCGAGGCTTTTATTATTTCTGTCTGAACTGCTTATCTTCTGCAAAGCCCTTTCTCTCAGAGAAAGATGAACAATTCATTGCAAAGTTAGCTGGAAAGGCAAATGTGGGACCCACTGGGAGCCCAGGGTTGGAAATGGAAGGCGCTGTCACTAAGTAATAAGTCCTATTTACCACATTAGGGGATTTTCTTTCATTTTGGTTTTGTGCTAAACAACTGTAAGCGAGGGAAAAAGCCAGGCTGCAACACCTTGATTTACAAACAGCCAGGTACTCCAGGCAGGGTAAGGGGAAATAGATGTATTCCACTTGATTAGGTTACAACTGCTCTGAGAACAATAAATTGAGTAGAAAACAACTATGGGGTACAGAGTGATGCAGGAAATATCACTCTGTGATGCAGGGAATATCACTCCTCTCATGTCAGCTTCCAGTTGCAGCTCAAATCCATATTTTTCTTCCCATTAATAACTGTTCATCTTTACTACTTATCTACTTAACTGAATTATTCTGTAAATGGATGTTATACCAGGTATTTCAAGAGTTTAGAAGGCCAAATTTGGCCAAACATATTACTCTGGAGCACGTCTACAGATTTCAGTTTTTCTCTGATCTTGCAAACATTGGAATTCTTGTGAAAAAAACACCTTCTTATGTGTTATGCATTGCTCACTTCCAGATCACAGAGCGCTAATTAAAGATTTGTTACTTTTGCAAGGTTTCAGCTCTATAAACACTGAAAGTATGTGAAGGTTAAATATCTATAAGCAAAATCTGCCTATCTAAGAGACAGATTAAGGCATATCAATTTTGGTGAAGAATCCCATTCTAGCAGGGCACCTTCCCTGGGGGGACACCTGAGACTGTGCTTTATATAAAGCAAACCTTTAGATGGAGGGCAGATGTGGAAGAATCTATCCTGTGCTGGTGACAGAATAGGAAACAAAAATCAAAGAGAGGGGGGAAAATAACAATGCACCATTTTCATGGGTGTGTGGAATATGCCCTGTGGAAAAGAGCAAAGGACCAGCAAAGAAAGTAGTTGCTAAAATATAGGAAACTACAGTAAATACACATGAATTAATTTTTAATTTATGCATTAATTTAATTTTGAGATGTTTATAGCTTGGCAAAATAGGGATATGAAGACTGCAGATCCAGGTGTACATCACAGGCAGGAGTAAGGAGGATGTGCACTCTTTTAATGATTGAATGAAGAAGCTCATAGGTTCACTTAAGGGATAAAGGAATTTGGGAAATGCTTCCTTGCTTCATGGAACCTTTACAACACATGCCATGAAAAGCTGAACCATTTGTATGCAATAATCAGGCAAAGAGTATATTTTCCCTTATTCACTCTCTCTCATAAACACAGAACATATTTCACAGACTGAAATATCCCGGTATTTAGCCTAGCTCATATAACTGATGCTAAAGTTGCTGCAAAATATGTACAGCTCAGCAGAAGGGAACCAACAGAAAGCGGGGTTTGGTGTGGGGAGGCAGCAAACAATCTCCACAGGAACGCCTGCTGCAAGTCCTGCCAGGAACAGACACAAAGCAGAGCTTTTCCCACAACCCTCCGATTCTTGTCAACTACCAAATGATGAAGCTGTGACTGAACTTTGCTGCCACTTGCACATCTCACGTGGTGAAGACATCACTCTCAAGAGCACTCACAGGAGATGTGACTCCTGACTTGTCTAATGTTTCCTCAGAAAAGTAACAGGACAATTGGTCTGTCTGAAGAGTATTCAATTCAAAGAGCAATTTACACAGCAAAACAACACGCAACAAAAAAACCCCACCCACTTTTAAAACAGAAAGGGCACTTGCAAATGAAGTGTTCCATAGAATTTCTATTTTATTTATAACCAGACACACAAAACACACACTGTAGGCACAGTAGATGGCAATTCTCAGTCGTTCTTATCCTTGACCCAATTTCAAAACATTAGGTAAGATGTCAGGAAACCGTTTTGAGGGATGGTGAACATTTGCACCTCAGGACTTTATATAACACTATTTTCTTCAATATTTCATCTGCCTGTCTTATGCCTTCTTAGTTGGAATGTTCTTTATTAGCCTTCACATAACACGACTGAGTGCCAAAAACGCAAGCGCTCTAAATGCTCAGGATATTTCTCTCTTGAAGATGGTAAGGATAATTGAATACTACTTGCCTGGGGAGATTAGAGTTGCAATATGCCTTATATATCCTAGTTGATTGGGTAATATACTTAATGGGACATACCTGGGAAGATGAACTGCTTCTCTGGCCATTGCATGACTCCAGGAAAGATAAGACAATTGACTTTTTTTTTTTTTTTTCCCCCTCCTGAACCGATAATTCTTGATAATTCACCTGTTGGTTCATTTGCATATACCAAATGTTTTATGAAGCCTTTTACACCACTCAGGGAAATGTGGAGAGCAGTAGCAGGCAAGCAGCAGCTCTCTGACATCCCTGAGCAGGTCTCCATGGGCAGAGCAGCAAATCAGACACCTGCACATGCCATGGTCTGTAAAAGGGCTGGGGCAGGAAAAGCTGCAGCCCAGTGAGGTCAGTCAGCCTTGCAAGGGCTCTGGCCTGAAATTTCAGCCCTTAACGCAATTAAGTCTCGGGGAGGTTTCCTCACCCAAGATTTAGGTGGTTTAAAGTCCTTGGCCCTCTAAAAAGCCCCGAGTCGCGTTGGTATAAAAAAGCAGAGTCCTCAAGGTTTGTTTTCAGGTTGCTCGTGTTGTTTATTATTCGATATCTCAGAATTTTCTCTGCTCCCAGCCGAGGTCCGGACAGCAGCTGGGACACGAGGGGACTGCCCACGATGGGATGGTTCCTGACATTTATACAGATAACTACGTGTTGGTTATTTACTATTTTTTACCAATGGCCAGTGCCCACACTAAAAGTGACATTTCTACTTTGCTCCAATCCACTCTAACTACTTTGTGCCATCACCGCCCCAAAAGACGGAGGATGAGGAAGAAGAAGTACCTGAGGTACCACCCAAATTCCACCATCTTGTCCCCATTTACCTCTATTCTATAAACTCTAAAATTACTGAATTCTGTATCGTCTACTGTACTGAACTACTGCTTTCACATTCCGGTGGTTTGTAATTCCTCTCTCAGTGTCGGAAGCTTTTCCTATGGACTAAAATCAAACCTGGTGTTTTCCTGGGCTCTGTGCCAAGGTCTCTGAGCCCCCTGGACCGGCTCCACACCCCTCTGTGCAGGGCTCAAATTCCCTTCCTCGGGTCCCAGGCCATCCAAGGGGATGTCCTGGACTCCAACAATTAAGCATCTTGGTGTGAAGTTAATCAGATCCCTTCTTCACCCCACAGCCTCTCCTGCTTGTCAGCAATTGCCAGAAAGACCCCTAATGGCCCACAGGAAAAGTTCAGGTGGAAACAACTGAGTTGCCCAGCAATTTCTTTTCCTGAAAGCTCTTCTCTGCCTGTCGCATCTCAAGGAGAACATTGCCAAAGAGCACCAGGCATGAGCATTTTGTTTTATGATCCTTCTTTTCAGAAAATCCTGTATTTACTGAACAGAGATGAGATCTATTTTTGTGTGACAGGGTGCAGTCAGCTGCCCCTGACTTTGAGTCACCCCAGAGCTTTCCTGGAAAGGTGGGAACAAACAGCAGATAAGTGGAAATGGTCCTTGGAAGGCCAGTCATTGTTTTGAGAAGGGATTTTAGTCGCAAATAATCAGAGTGGGGGTCCAGCTTGGAATTCAAGCTTCAGTCTGGTGGATTTCTATAGAGCACAACTCTCTGCCAGGCAATAAAGGCAGCACTTGTCGTGAACTGAAGTAGGAAACCAACATAATAAAACACCATTTCTAGAGTGATTTGGCTGACTCATGGCTAAACTGAAGAAAACAGTCATGAACAGTCATGAAATATGGAAAAAAAAAAAAAAGTCAACAAAACTTCAAAATTTCTGAGGATTCTTCAGTGTACTTTGCTGAGCCACGTGTAAATTCCAAACTACCTAAACCTCTAAGGGTCACCACTCCAACCTCGCACTTTCAGTATCCAAAGAAAGATCTACTTTGGGAAGGCAAAAAGGCTCCAGAGAAAGATGTTGACAAAGGACAGAGAAAGAAAATGGCTTTTGGCAAATTCCTTTTTCCTTTCATTACTAAAGCAAGGGAATGGACACCTTTTACTGCCAACAACGCTGCCAGCCAGTAGCTCACAACAAAATGACTTAATAGATTTAATAAGTGAATCATTTTCTATATTAAGTTACCAATAACTATAAATATAGTTATGACAGCTGGAGTTCCATAGTCTGGGAGAAGCAGGTCACCCTAGGGCCACATTTTCTCACAGCAGCTGGTTCATAATTTAAAGGTCAGTTTTAAGAGCTTAAAAACTCACTGAGTCACCATTGCAGGAACAGTAAGTGCTTGGTTCATGGACATTACATCACGAAAAATTGCTAGTACTGCTGACAACAGGAAAGTAAACAAATAAACAAATTCAAACAGAAAATAAATGGTATAACCTTGCCTGCAGCCCTTTATTTAGTCAGTTGGTGCTACTGAAGGCTGAACACCTCCTGGAGTAAATTCTTGGTGTAAATCACTATAATCCCACATTAAATTCAACTGTGTTCCCTTTGAGTTTAGTGAGAATTGGATTGAATTTATACCTTAAAAAATTAACAGACTAAGAACATTCATAGAAGCACAGAAGGGTTTGGGTTGGAAGGGGACTTTAATCTCATTTCAGACCTCTGCCATGGGCACCTTCCACTACACCCAGTTCCTCAAAGTTCCCTATGTGATCAGGGAAAGTCTTCCTGATACTTAAAATTCTTTGACTTTTGAAGATTTCAAAATATTTTTCTTTCTATTTGTTGGAAGCTATCAAATGCTGTGAACAAAGCAGTTGTGAAAAGCTGAGGACAAGACCTAAAATGTCTTTCTACTTTTAATACAGGTCAATCTTTTAGAACAGGGTAGAGTTTATGAAAAAAAACCTCAAAACTCTTTTCCTCTGCTCCTTTTCTTACTCCCTGTTGTTGTTTTCCTTTTCCTGGTGACAGTTTTCCACATCAATTTCTATCAAAAGAATTGTTAAGTTTTACTGTCTACATCTCAAAATGCCTTTCAATAAAATGAACCCGCAGGTGCAGTGCTTTGAAGGGAGTAACTTTTCCAGCTGGGACAAAATGATACCATTTTATTGACAATAAAGAACAAAACCAAAAAGAATGGTGAAGAGAAATAAAAACACACCTAGAGCCATACCTTAAATCAGATAATTGTGGCACTAAAGATGGGACAGTAAAAGGGAGCAAAAGCAGTATTTAAGGGAAGGAGAAAACCACCTACTTTGATGTCCCTCATTTGGGCTATTTGAGGAATTACTCCAGATATTTTAAAAATGGAGAATTTGACTGGACTTTTCTCTTGTAAGACTGCTCTTGAAAACATGTAATGTATTTCTATTTATGTTTTTTTTTTAGTGCCCAGTAACAGTATCAAAAATGGCAGAACTGATTTGCTAATTCACATAAACATATTACTCTGAGTCCAACAGAAGGAAATAAGTAGTTCAACACTAACTTCATTTGTGAAAATGAAAATGCTTCTAAACCAGTCACACTGATACACAGCCTTGCCTCTCCTAAACACTTAATGCCAGCACTAAAATGATGACCACCACATCAATCCATTTTCAAACATACAATTCAGATTTTGAATTTCTCCTCCACCCAAATATAAAGCCTAACTGAAATATAAATTTTAATTTAAACACTCATGTGGGACAATAAATTAAAATTACTATAAAGTGGTTAAGAGTAGTTTTGATCAGTGTGTTTGCTTGGAATGGTCAACTGCAGAAGCAACACAAGTCAATGCCTGCCAATAAAACATTTTGAATCTAAAGTGCAATGAATGTTTTCAGTCTTGATGTATATATTTCCCCAACACTAAACTGCATAACGGCTTTATACTTTCATTCCTTTGTTTTCCACAATAAATCTTTAGAAATGTCTAAAGAACAGAAGTTCAAGGCCCAGCTGCTCTCACAATCAACTTTATCTTTCAAAGCAGTTGGAACAAATTAGATTAAATTGATTATCCTGAATTTTATTGTGATTGGGGAGCATGCTGTTTCCAAGCATTTGGATTAATTGCATCCCTTTGAGGCCTCCAAGGCCCTGCTGTGGTACAAGGAACCCATAAGCTCTAACTAAGTTTATTTTTATAAGGTGAAATACACTGAGCTGGAGGGAAAAAAAAATTACAACTGGAAGGGTGAAAGCAAAAGAAAAGTATAAATAACCAAAATCTTTCTGTTCCTTTGAGTGTGAAGCATGTTAGCTGTCTGGCCTCATACCACTCAGCAAAAGAGAGAAATTCAGGTTTTTCTGTTCTGCTCTTTAAAAGGAGGTTTAGCCAAAATTTGGGGTTACAAGTTTTATTTAAGCCTTGATTCTCTGCTCCTGGTTAAAAATAGAGAGAGCCCATGGATTCGTATGTCTTAGAGCTTTCAAGTAAATGAAACTAATTTGGATGAGCTTACTTGATTAATAAAATCCTCAAGCTTCGGTTTTGATGGACAGGAAAGAAAACACACAAAGCTGTGTGAGAGAAGAAACGTGAGCACGTTCTTGAGCTGACAAGAAGCTTTGCATCACCAGACTCGTGGTCGTCATGCTCAGGATGTCACCTTGTGTGTGCCTGTACGGGGTATATTTTGCCCCTCCTGAATTCAATGGAAATAAAATACTTTCCAAAGAGTTGCCATCAGTTAATTTTTCAAGGGTCTACCTTTAGTTGCACAGTAAAATCTACGGATTTTTTATAAAACTGAGCTGAACAAGAAAATTTATTAAAAACTCCAGATGAAAGAGCAGAAGGACAGACTTTGAAATCCCATGGTACATGACAGCTCCCATATACTGACAGTGAATAAAAACACATCTTAATGACAATATTTTTAAATTGGTTTTGAAGTACAACTGTGACTCCCTAATGTGAAACTCAAGAACTGAAAACTGAGTAAAGTTTTATGCTAACGTGTTGCATATTTCGAATCCTCCATCAGTTCAGCATGCACATTCATACATCACTGACATTAATTTATAATTCATGAAACATTTCTCCACATTATCAGATTCAAAAACATGTTTCTGCTTTTGTTTGGCAAATGCTGCAATGAGAAACATGGAAGGATTTGAGCAACTGCAAAGGGGAAATCACCAAAGCAAATTTGCTACAATAACCAAATCCTACCTGCAAAATCTGGCTGAGCAGATTAATTGTTCTTCTGCTGCTCCCTTGGCAAGATAAACCACACAGAAACAGACCAGAAACTCTTATCACTTCTCAGTTTCATGCAGGGATCAAAGCTTCACAACCACACACAGATTTGAGAGAAAGGAGAAGGGGCTACCTGAAGTTACAGCAGCTTCTCCAGCAATGCCCACTGGAGGACCAGAATGATTTAGGTGCCTACAGCTTCCCACTTGAACGATGGAAATGGTTCAATCTGCAGTGCTGAGGTGCTCTGGAAACACTTTCTCCTTCACAGTGTGCACCCACAGTCCTGCAGCAGGGCTGGAATCACCATGGGGTTTAAATTTGCAGAACTTTCTCACTTACAACCTGACTCAAAGCCTGTTTCGGCACATGACAAACTTGAAGCACATCTGCCCTCACTGAGTCACTCCCTCACTTGTATGGTGTCAACCATCATTTGCAGAAACAGAGATGGGAAGGGGCAGGTAAAGACAAGGAATCTTCACATCTTCCTTGGGAAAGTTTAAAACCAGAAAATCCGACGTTTTGCCTTTTGAAGGAAACCCAGGGGTTTCAGCTATAGGAGTTACTAAGGTTGCTCTTTGTCTTATTTGTTAGTAAAGCACAAGAATGAGAACAAACAGAATTAGAATATTTACAGAAATGTGCTCATTAGAATAAAGTCATCATTTCTTGCACATTTCCATCCTTCTGTGTAATAATTGCAGCTCAAACCCCAAGGTCAACCTGAGTAAACACATTACAACAAACACAACACTTCAAGGATCAGCACCAAACTCTCCCAGTGAGCACCTCCAGGCTGAGTATGAACCAAAATGAGACAAACCACAGTTACAAAAAAGAGGAAAAGCAAATTGTGGACTAAAAGTATAGAGAAAGATGTTTTTCTTGTGAAGTGTCTGTGTGGCCTCTTATTACTCTAAGAGACACCTGCAGAGAAACCTCGTCAATGGAGTCACACACTGCTGTTATTTCTGTTTTGAATTTTACACAGCAAATTACTCATGTAAGATGCAAACTGTTTTCTCAGTAATGTGATTTTAACCTGTCTTTTGAGGCTTCTTTTCCTTGATTAATGGTAAATTACTGTGACTATTCAATGTCTTTCAGTAGTCTGCTTCTATGTATTAACAACAAGATAATGACGGGTAATTCATTTTAACAAAATTAAAAGCTTTCACATGTGCTGCTTTCAGCCCAAAGATGATTTGCATTTATTCCAGTAAGACTGCAGCACATGGACAGGTGCCAATACTTTTCTTATTGCCACTTTACTCCTGGAGTTTTGCACGGATCCTACACTTTAATTCCGAAGTCCTTTTATTCAACATCCACACCAGAACAACTTCCCAAGCTTTTGAAATGAAGCCCAGCATCATCAAAACCAACGCACACAATTCCTGTTGGGTCGAGGCAGGCTGCACCTGGCACTCAGCAAATGCCCTGGGAAGGCCTGGGACCGGCTGCAGTGGCTTTTTACCTGCTCCAGCCTGTCCTGCTGCCTCACACCTGAGCTGACAGCAGCAGTGACTGCTCAGCCTCCGGTAAGGCCTTCTGGAGATGATGCTGTTTTACACCACAATGACACAGACTCTGACTTCAGAAGGCTGAAAATGACTCTTTTATTCTTGGGATGTGTCTCCCTTTTATACTCTTCTACACAGACCAATTTGATTGGTCAAAACAAAGGCAAACCTCTTCAATCACATTGGTCAGACCAGAGGGACATCAAGGAGAAGTCCCTCCTAGGAAAAGGAAGGAATAACATAAGTACAGTTACAAAAACATCTCTCCTGTTTACAGAAAATTCCCTAGGAAAATAATTTTAAAAATTCAAAACTCCTCAGGCCTGGAACCAGGGCTACATGGAGTAGGATGTACTCTGAAGGAAAGCCACACTGTGTTTCCTCCTCTCTTAAGCGTTTTTTACACAGTGGCTGTTCCGTGTGAGGACCAAACCCGGCCATGACTTTTTGCACACACTTCCCCATTGATCCCAGGAGGATCAATAAAGCAGGAGCTGCCTGCTGAGCCAGCAGGGCACAGGGAACATCCACCACCCCGGGAGTCAGCAGAGATTTCAGGGGAGCACAGAGCCACCCCTGCTCCCCACAGTGCTTTAATTGACTGGCCAAGAGTCTCCACCACCCTCTGCAGAAGAAACACGCCGCAGAAACCAGACATATAAATCATGTGCTGCATAAAAGTTGCTTTGAGGACAGGCTTGGCAGAAAATAATCCTTTAAGGCCCCCAGCTTTTTTTTTTTTTTTTTTTTTTTTTTTTTTTTTTTTTTTTAATTTTTACTGTGTCATTAAGACTCACATATCCTGGATTACCTAAACAGAAATGCACACACACCTGCAAATCCCATAATCAGTGTTTGGGTTCACTGTGGAGCACAAGTGCTGATCTGTTGACCCTCAAGAGCAGACCTGGATTTTTCCAGTCTAACCAAAGCCCTGGCTATGGCACAGCTACAGGATGTCTGGCCTGAAATTTTCCATTTCAGCCAGAAACGATATTCATTAGGAAAGTAAACACATCTGGGAACAGACACACAGCAGTTCTACTCTGTCCAGTTCTACCAAACTAGAATGCAGAAAAAATAAAAATAATTAAAATTTCAAACATGCTTCTGTGGTGCAACATCAAATTGCACTACAAAATTTTCAGGAAGAAAACCAGATAATAAAATCAAGACTCAGAAAGGACAGAAGAGTATGAAATAAAGTAATTCAAACACAAGCAATGGAAAAACTTTATGTATATGAAATAATTCTCTGCCACAAAACATAATAGAGACAGGCTGCTCAGTAACATTCAGTATAGGTTTTGGCATCTATATGAATCCCTTAATGATTTCAAAGTTGTCACCACTAAGAGTTGTGAATCTGACAGAACAATATAAAAAAACTCTACAATCAGAAATAACTTTACTCATTTGTACGCAATGGTAGAAGTGAAATAGCTGACACTTCATCACAACGTTCTCAAACTCTCAATTAGAAAATCGATCATTCCATCAATAAACAATTGTCAAGAAATGACAGTTCCTTACAAGTCTCCAACTCAAATAGGCTGAATTCTGTGTCATTTACTGGCTTTTCCACACATTTTCTGTTTAATGTGTATTTTAGCTGTCTTCAGATGCAGCAATCATTTTTAATTCTCATAAAATCATTAAGGTTGGGGAAAAAACCCTTGAAGATCATTGAGTGCAACCAGTAACGGTGCACTGGTAAGGTCACCACTGAACCATGTGGTGCCACAGCTTTTAAATCCCTCCAGGGACAGGGAGTCTGCCACCTCCCTGGGCAGCTGTGCCAGGGCTTGACAACCAGTTCAGAGGAGAAATTTTTCACTAATATCTAATCCAAACCTCCCCTGGTAAAACCTAAGGCTGTTTGTTCTTTGCCAATTGCTTGTTACCAAGGAGAAGGGACAGACCCCAACCTGGCTGCACCCTCCTGTCAGGGAGGTTTTGAGAGTGAGATCACCCTGAGCCTTTCCCACAGCTGCTCCTGGTTCTCCAGACCCTTCCCCACACATGCTCCAGCCCTTCGTGAGTTTTTGAGAGTTTTCCTATAGCGAGGAGACAAAACTGACTCCAGGATTTGAGGTGTGGCTTCAGCAGTGCCCAGCACAGGTAGCAATCACAGCCCTGCCCCTGCTGATCTCAAGATTCCCCACACAATCCATTCTCCAATCCAACAGCGTGAGTCAGTCATGTACATTCACGCCATGACCACCTCTGGTTACGAATCTTTAGTGCAAAACACCAAGTTTGACCTTCTCAATCAATCCTAATTGATGCCATTGATTCATTCGAAAAGAGAAGACAAAAGGGAAGCCTACACCTTGCTGAAAGGACCGTTTGTGAGAGAATATCCTAAGGAAATAAAAAGTGAAAACCCATTGTTTGGGAGCATTAAAACACAACGGTGACAAAATCCATTGTAAGGATATCACCTGGAACATCATTGCCCTGGAGGGGAGATTAACTCCTCTGTCTTCTCTCCAGTGAGCCTGAGCTTATTTGCTCTGACTGAGATCTGCTATTCAAAGCAACTTGGAGGCAAATCACTTATCACTAATTGCTATCTGTTCACCAAGCTACGAAAATGTACACATCAGTTTTTAGGGCACTTCTCCTGTATTTCATTTGTAATTTAAATTAACTCTCAAGTCAATATGAAACATCCCTCTTTAGCTCAGTGAAATGCTCTTAATTATTTGTGTACTTATAGGAGCTATAAAAATCAATGTCATTATAAAGACAAATACATTTTATGCAAGTCACAGAAAATACCATTACAGGCAAGTCTCCTTTCCGACGTCTATTTTATTTTCTTTGTAAGAAAAAACCCCTTCTTTTAAAAGCACAATTCTGTCCTTTCATAAAACACAAGGTACCTAGAAAGTTTTCTAAGTGAATTAACCAGACCTTGCAAAACTCCATATTTAGGCAGTGGAAAAAATGATTTTTCAAGTGGAGAAAGGCCATGCTTTTAGGCTAAAGCAGAATTTACTGCACAAGTTTGACTAATACCCAAGTTGTTTATGAATCAAGAGAAGCCATATCCTCACAAAGCACTTCTGAGTCAAGCTCATTGAGTAACTGTCAAAAAAAAGCTCCACTGATACTTCTGAATATTTATTCCATGGCACACTGATGGGCTGCAGAAAAATCACTATTAGTTGAGTTAATCTACTGTGGTTTTATGAACCAAAGGAAAAGAGAGATACATTCTAGGCCACATTCTCAAAAATCAGTTGTTCCCACTTTTACACTACTGCACCAATGGTCTCAAGGAGCCAGGCTCCATTTAGATCATTCGTAACATGTGGAGAAATGAAATCCAGGGAGAGAACAACAGATTGTGTGAATGCCATAGACAGGAAAAAAAGGGGGAATAAAAAACCCTAAGTAAAGGAACAGAGGAAAACCATACTACCATGGGCTAAAAATTATAATAATAGAAAATTAAATTTTAAATTTAATTTAAAGACTTCAAAGATAGAAAAACTACCAAGAGCAAAGAGTCTCAACCATGTGGAGGGCAAGAGACTAGGGAAGAGTTTTAGGAGACGGAAACTGTTGTTGCACTGATCAATCTAGATCTGCCCTAGCCCTTCACACCCACCCACGGTTTCACTGAAGAGAGTTTATCCATGAGGCTGAAAAGCTTCACAGACAAAAAATTCTATATATTTATTTATTGGCAAGAATTGACTCAAAAATTAAAATGTTCCTAACTTCCCAACAAACTGGAGAGTGAAATAAGGAGCTGACGTTTATTGGGATTTGCTTTCCCTTTTTGTTGCCTCGTTGTGACATTATCTCCCTGGTTCTGTTACAGTTTAAATGCAAATCTATTTTGTGTGTTTTATGGTAGTAACTCTGCAATTTAGTATTGTAATACAGAGAGTCCATTTAAAGCTCTAAGTGCTCCCAAAAGGTATCTGTCATACTGCCACGTTTTATTATTCTCAAACATCACTGAGAGCAGGGAGAGGGCCAATTCTCACACATTATGCTGCTTTACACCCAGTGTTTTTCCCCTGGTTCTGCAGGAAATTGCAGATCCGTGCACTTTTGGATATGCTCTTGAGCTTATTGATGCTCATAAAAAAAGAAGGGGAAAAAAAAAAAAAAAAGGAAGCAATTTTATTTTTAGGGTCATTAATACTGAAATGTAAAGAATTTGTTTCAAACTACTTCCTGTTAAGATACCCAAGTTATTTAAAAGGATCTCTTTAAGCACCTCTTTGGTCTCACAAAAGTCTCCTTGAAAAAAAAAAAAATACCATCCAACTTCATCACTCTACATAAAGCTGGTGCACAGAGGCAGAGCAGCCTGCTTTAAAAGGGTCAGGTAACTCCCCATCAGCCAAGAGCTATCATCACAGGCAGCCTTTTATTAGCAATTCTAAAACCCCTCAGCCACCAGGGTCAGCAGATAATGCTCAGAGTATCCATTTCAATGACAGGACGTACGGGGTGATTTCAGCATCTCCTCTGACTAAGGTCCAAGGCTGCTCCGGGTAAGGATGACTTCCCTGCTCCTCACAGCCTCACGGTGATAGCTGGCTAATCAAAAATAACTGCAGTAATTACATGATCAGCAACACCATTGTGGCAGAATTTGTAAGATGCAGCTTTCTGATTTAACACCGAGCATCACAGTAACGTGCAAATCGCAGAGCGTTTATTCCACCTGGTACAAACACAATCTTGGGAATAAAAGACTCAGGCAGGAAATTTACAGTTACAGAAAGCAGTCTGAAATTTCTCCCTATGACTGAAAATTCAACTGTTATTTCCTTTAGTCCACATTAAGCAATTGTGAGAAAAAAAAAAAAAATGTTTCTGTAATCGATGCACGAAGCAAGTTCTCAAGAAAAGCTTTTGAGAAGACAATTCACAAATGGGCAGATAGCAGGAAATGCTGGGGTGTTTATACAGCTCCTTTAAAAACACATCAGTACACAGGAGTATATGCTCTTATGAGTTCCTTATACAGTATTTTAGTCCTATATACAAGTTACAAATCTGTAAAGGCAAGTTTATTTCCTAATAGGAAATGCCTGTGGTCACATGATGCTCTAAATTGTGTGCAATGACCAAAACCTGCAGCACCACTATTGCAGATCACATCTGTTTTCATGGTCTTTTCTTACAGATCAACTGATACTTTTCTCCCATATAAACACTGTCAATGAGATCGTTATTAAAGTTATTTGGTATTCTGAATTCTATCCCTCCAACCCAGAGCTTTGTGATTTCAATAAACGCTCACTAAAACGTAAACAGGTTTTGCAACCCCAAAGTCCACGTCTCCTAGGCTGGGCTGAGTTTCCTGCTCGCTTTTGTTTAGGTTGGATTTAGGTGTTTCAGTGCTCATGCAACACAAAGCAATATCTTCTCATTTGTATGTGTCTGACCTAATTGGATTCCATTTTTTTCCAAAACCTCAGAGGTAAGATACAAATATCAATACAAATTAAACTCTGGCCAGTGTAAATCTCTTTAGTCTTTTATTTCTTTTTAAAAGAAAACAATGTGCAAGAAAAGAAAGAAACAAAGAGAGAACCAGGCTTCAATCTCCCGTGACTTCAGTTTAAAAATAACCATTTAATTAAAAATTAGTATTATCTTGAGTATAAACAGCCACATTATCTTCCACTAACTGCTAAATGTGAAAATTATTATTAATGGTTGAATGTGCACAACTGAAATTTCCCTATCCTATGAAAATTCCACCTATGTCTTATAAACAACCAGTCCAGCTTCTCATTCAATGTCTTTAAATTCAGTGAGTCTGGAGAGGAGATTTGTAAAATGTAAATTTTACAACAAAAATAGATTCAGATCCTTTATTTTACTGACAATTACTTAGAAAAAGGACATGGATTTTCTATGCGGTTAAGAGAGAAACGCATGGCATTTTCTGAAGTGCATGTGTAGCACTTCAGCCTTCTCACTGTTTACTGAAATAAATTAAAAAAAAAAAAAAAAACCAAAAAAACACCTAGGTATTAACAGTAGACTTCCTAATTTTGAGCAACAAAAATTCTACCCCCATCTTTCTTACCGCAGTACTCTCTTGTCTCCAATTCATAAATATGTGGGATGTATTTAATGCACATTGGGACAGGGAGGTTTGGATATCACTTCTTCCAATTTTTGTTCAGCTTCCAAAAACCCTTCGCAGAACAAGCAGACCATGACAGTGGGAAATCTGGGACCAGCATTATTCTCTTCTTCCATCCTCCCTCCTCCTCTCAGATCTGCTGTGCTGCCTCCCACCACCCTCTTGTGCCCACAACACATCCAGGCTCCTGGATTTATGTCTCAAGCTGTTTAACAGCTCCCTGCAGTAACTTTCCCCTTTTTTCCAAGGATTTCATCCCACTTCAACAAACATTCAGCTACCGTACTCCAAGTGAAGGATATATTACAGGAGTTTCATCTTCATAAAGTTTCACAAAAGCCACATGCGAGATTGCTGTCTGCCTTTCCCATCAGTGCTGATAAATAAACAGGGGCAAAGCAAGAGATTTCTGCTGTAGAGTTTATAGCTGGGACTCCCTAATGATGAAAATTAAGTGGCTGTGCTGGCAGAGGATGAGACCTTCACTCCTGATTTCCCTCAGCTTCAGCTTTGAGCTGAAACCTCTTCAAACTCAGCCCAGCAGAGCACTCCCTGCCCCAAGGTCCAGAAATCCCCTCTGCTGAAAGCTCCTGCTTCCCCTCTCCTCCCAGCCACCTTTCCACATTGTGCTATTTTCATAAATACTTGAATTTAACAATAACAACTGCACATCCCACTCAGTTAAAATCCAGGGCTGTTCTTAGTTCCAGACGAAATAATATTTTCAATTTTTATTTCTTGGCATTGGGGGAAGAAGAAAGAAAGGAAAAGGATGAAAATATACTCTTAGCAGACTTTTCAAAAATGCATTAATAGTGTTCATTGCTCAGAAAACATGAAATAAATTACATTCTACAACAAGCTGTTAGTAGGAGCTTGAAACAAATTCTGCTAATTGTACTTTTCAGAAAAAACCCTGCGGTTAAGATAACTAATCAGCTGGGAATATTGTAATCTGGCAAAGAAAGCTGTCAGTTGGGGGAGGAATTTTTAGCATTGCTTATGAGCCAGAATTAGGACAGCTACAAATGGATCAGAGTATTTGGAAATATTTGAGGAAAGTTTAAGTAGGTTAAAAAAAAAAAAAAAAAAAAAAAAAAAAGGAAAGAAAGAAAGAAACTGAAAGTGATGACCAGCAAAACGAGATGGTTGGGGAAAAAATTATATATTTTTAGCACTGCACACATATACATAAGCACTGCAAACACACACTGTACATATATTTAATGCTAAAATCCAGGTTTCTGATATTCCACTATTCTCATTTTCACTGGAGAAAACCACGTTAGTCCCTTGTGCCTCAGTGTAAAATCAAGTAAAAGAGCAAGGAAAATAATTGTTTCTAAAACTTTGAAGTATACTTAGAGATTTCTGTGTCTAGAAATTCTCAGGAAACTAAAGAAAAAGTGATGGATTGACAGTTAAAAAAACAGCTCAAGAAACTGATGAGGCATTACACTCAAACATTTTCAAAAATCCCTACTGCTGCTGTTTTCTTGTCGCCAGTCCCAGCTCCTACACCCTGTCCCATTGTTCCATTAAAAGAAGGATGGTCCAGATCAGTCAGAGAGATTTTTCTGCTGTGTTATTGAAAATAATGATTACCCTGATAATGAAAACAAAAACTCACATCACTAAAGGGGATCCTCATTCTCACACAGAGATTACACAGAAGAGACCCAACTGATGAACATTTGAGAGCAAAAAGAAAACTACAGGAAAGTGTTATCAAAGCTTCAGTCACCTCTGTTTTCAGGAGAAAATATGACCACCAAAATAACCCTTGTGTGTTCTAATTACTCATTTTTATATCTTACATAGTTATATATTATTAGTGCCTGTCATCACAGATTGATAAAGAAAAAGTGTCCTCAGACTACTCTTGGTCCTTGCTCTGTTCCAGCCCAAAGAATTCTAATGGATGGAAGTTGTACACAAATGTGATGTCTCTTGCTTGAATAGTAAATATGATTTTCGTGTAAAACTCCACAGCAAACAGATTAAAAACAGAGTTTTTTCTCAGATAGCTGCTACAAGGCTTGTATTTTTTATCTATATGAAACTACAGACATTTCCTATCCCTGCAAAATATGAGTCTTCAACCTTCAAACAGTAAAATTAGTGAAGATGATGTTATATGACACTGTCACTTGACTTTATTTCCTATGAAGAAGGAAAAAAAAAAACAAACCCCAAAAAAACACCATTAACCTTTAAATATCCATGCATATTGAAGGAGTTCCTTAGACTTTAAGTTCTTCACTGGGGTAGATGAAGTATTTGTACTCAAGGCTAATAAGCTCATCAGGGGAATAACCACTAATGATTAAAAGTCAGAAAACAAAATTTGCAACATTGAATGGCACTCAGGCTGAAGTGATCCGGCGCATTTAGGAAAGATCACATCCCAATTAACTGGAATATTTAAGGCATTTATGGAAATGTGTAGTTCTGTTTCTCAAAAGTTAATAAATAGATTTCATATGGAGAATTTGCCTGTGTATATGTTATATGATATCTTTATTTTAAAAACTAAATTATAGGATCTATACTAAGACTGAAATATTATTGAAGAAAATCTACAGCTTCTAAATAAAAAGTAATAAAATAATGGCTAACAGACAAGAGAGAAAGAAAACTAATGGGTTGCATTAAGTAAATGATGTGTGTTAGTACAGGCATAAAGCAAAGGAGGAAGTTTACTTCAATTGACTTTACTCCGATTGAAAAGCAGTAATGCAGATCCAGAAGAAAAAAAAAAAATTAAAAAAGATTACTTGGACTGGAGCTAGGACAGTGCCAAGCAGCACTGATGTAACAAGGAAATGCTGATTAGAGAAAGACTATCAAGGTCATCTTCTAATTGAAGACTAATTGATCCCAGTCCACTGGAATCAATGAAGCCTTTCCCAATGACTTCTGTGGCAGGCAAGTGCCAAAGGAATCCCTGAAGCTTCTGCCCAGGGCACAGAGGGAACCCCAGAGCCAGCAGGGAGAGGGGTGCCAGGGGTACAGACCCAGCCAAAACCAGTCATCCATCATGCACCACACCAGGAGGCCTTTATGCCTGGTAGTTTGACTTGCTAAAGATCACAGAACTGTAAGCTTCCAGTCAAATCCAAAAATGTATATGGCATTCATGTTGGAGATTTAAATAAAGAATCCACAGAATAACCAAAGGAAAAATAAAATCTGTCAGTGCTACCGTAAACAAAAAGAAATTGAGGTGACACGGTAAATGAGGAATGATGCACACAATGATCACAAGTTACTGCTGATGAAAGACAGGCAATGACAAGCAGTGTCTTTTAAATGCAGAGAGCTTTTTCTGGATGTCCCATACACTGGCATAGTCATCAATGACTTGGATTGGGACTGCTTATAAAAAAAATTAGTCACCTCTAGTCCTACTACCAGAACATCTTTTCCCCCTGCGTAATTACTATTTAATCCATCTCCTGCATCTCCAGTTACTCATTGCTTTGACTGTGACTCAAAAGGTGTTTGAGTGACTGGAGTTGGTTTGACTGTGACTCAAGCTCAGCTTTTTCAGAGCACACTAAAATGAAGTCCCATTGTGGGGATGAGTTTGTTGCTTTTGTTGCCTCTCTCAGTGAGTCCTCTTTAATCTCTGACTCCACTCCTGGTGACGATTTGTGATGCAGCTGGAGGTGCCTTGAGCCATCACCACAGGACTGTCAGTCACTGCACATCCAAAGAACACCTCCAGCTCCCAGACTCCAAGGGGAAATACACCGAGCACAGAATTCAGGAACTGCCCACTGACAATAAAGTCGACACTGCACTGGATAAGAAATGTATTTGACATTGCATGCAGTGACACTGGAAGCACTTTGGTCATTAAAGGAGGGTCTATGTCCATTAATCCATCCATGGGGATTATCTTTACTGTATCACTGTGCTTTAGCTGTTTCTGATTTACAGTCACTGCAAGAAAGTTTCAATAAAGGCCATTTCAGATCCAGACTCAGAGGAGGTAAAAGTGCAATGTCAAAAGAAAAAGCAAACAAAGAATTAAACCCCAGCACTGCATAACAGTCAGCCCAAGCTGAACCATTCCCACTCATACAATCTGCAGCCTTGTATTTCTGTATTTGCTTCCTTTTTTCTGTCTCTGTTAAACAATTACAATTATTTTTACTCCCATCTTACAGGTAGTACCCTTAATGGTGATACTGAGATAATTATCACTATATTAAGGAGATAAATCACTTCCAAAATGTATTCAGGTTTTACTACTCATTCAACATGAAGACAAGAATGTATATTCTGAGGTTTTTTTGATAGAAACATCTCTGCTACATCAGAATTAGCAGGTTTTGAGCTCAATATGTACAAGATGCAAACTCCCATGTCCATGTTCCAGGTCAGCTTTATAGTGCAGATCTCTTGGCATCTCAGGATTACATGGAAAAGGTCCCAGGGCCCCATGTTCTGAGGGAACAGAAGTGGATGAAAAAACAGCAAGAAACTTATGAAGGAGTGGGAAAACAGCAAGAACAAAATCACCAAACTCAGGGACAATCAAATAGAGAGATTTCGAGCAAACTCTCAAAATTAACGTAAGTAATTTCAAAATCAATAAAAAATTAGCTCCTAAGTAATTTCAAAATTTTCAAAATCTTTCCAAATGTCTGTTCTAGGCTGCCAAGAAGCAATCAAAAAAGGAGATATTACAAACCATGGATGTAATGTTTATACAGAGGCTACTGTTTACCCTCCAAGACAGAAATCATTTCTGGAGGGACAAGGGCATGCAATGTGTGAGCTCTGAGTCTAAAACCACAGCCAGATGTTGCAGACTTGTCATCAGAATCACATGAAGAGGCACTGTTTGCAAAACAGTTTCATCCCAGAATCTCTTGACTGATGCTTGAGCAGCAGCTCAGTTTGCCAACTGGCACCAGGTTAGGGAGGCTCCTGAGCAAATCGTCATTTGTGTCATCTGCTGGTTCTTAGGGATGCAGCACACCCCACTCCCCCTTCCCCACCCCCAGGGCAAAAGGACAAACAGCAGCTTTTTCTGGAAACAACAGAATCACTTTAGATTTCATCCCCTTTCACTCTCTCCACTGTTTGCCAGGCTGTCCTCCCCAGCACACCCCAGGTTCTGAGAGGTTCACAGCACCAGGAAGGCAGTTCCCAATGTGCCCTGTACCAAATCTCTGTGCTGGAAAACAGCCTCAGCCTTCCTGCTGCTCTTCCACAGCTTCCCCTGGTTTGCTTTGCCTTTCAGGACCTAAACTTTTAAAGCAGCATTAAAGCTCTCCCAGGCCTCTGCGGACAGCAGCTGAGAACGACCAGGGAGTGGAACCTGCTGTTTTATCTCCACACTGTTCTCCTTCAGAGGGTGAGTTTTTATGATTTTGTAACCAGATGGACTCTGGAAACTCCTTTCTGAAGGAGGTCATAACTTCTTTTACACAACAGTGTCTGTGTTCAAGTCCCAGAGGTGAAGGGAAATTACTGTGTGTCCTTTCTAGTTTAGTGGGAAGTTTAAAACTACTTGTGCTTTGTTCTCCATAACCTTCAAGTGGCAGTAATAGATAAATACGACCAGTTTGCTTTGGAAAAAAACACCACCTTGAATAAAGATTAGACTTTACTGATTTGGAACAAATTATGGGATTAGTACCAGCCAGGATTTTCTCTTTTTGAATCATTGTCCTTTTTTTTTTTTTTTTTTTTTTTTCCCTAAATGACAGCTGTAAGTGATATCAGTATGGCTAAGCCACCAGAGTATAGTTATCCCACAGATAAAATATTGAAACTATGACTTTAAAAATGAAAGACATTAGTTGCACTGGAATAATAAGTTTTCTCTGAATCTAATACAATTCCCACTGAAACAGATTTCCTGAACTGAAAAATATGTAGTTGAACACTATTCCACTTGAAAAATTTTTGAAAGCAATTCTGTAAAAGGAATTCCTCCATAAACCACATTCCTGCTTCATTAACCCTCATACAGTTACAAAAAATTATAATGTAATTGTTAACCTTAACAAAGATTAAAGCATGTCTGCTGAGACCCTACGGTATTAAGAAGTGAGGTAGGACTCCGAATATTATTTTCTTTCATTTAGTAGGTTCAATTCTTTTTCAAGGATTTAATACCTGGGACACAGACACCGCATTACAGGAAACAAATACACAAAAGGGGTGTAAGAAAGGAAAAACCAGAGGATGAAAATATTACACATTGCAGTTTACAAGTGAACTTTTCTTGTTTCTACATTACATTGAGAAAAAGCTGGTTTTTATGAAGCACTGATCCTTCTTTTCCCCTGAACACCCCACAAGCAAATTGGGTTACCCAGACCTATTGGAGGAGCACAATTTGGGCTTTCAGGGCAGAGATTGAAGGGCCCACAAGGGCACTGATGCTGTCAGTAATTGCCCCAGCAGAGAGGCTCAACCTGCCCAAAGACAGGCCTGGCTGGCCAAGATGCTCTGTAGAAACTGAATTTCAAACCTTCCTTTGGCCCATTCCCATCCCCTTAACCTGGCAGGGCAGGATGAAGGGGAAGGCAGGATCAAGAGATTCCTGAATTAAAGTTAAAAGATTCAAAGTCGATGATGAGGAGTAGTAGAAAGTGAACTGAAATGTTGAAGGTGAAAAGCCATTTATGAATAATGAGCTTTTTATTTTTCATCTTTGCACAACTTTAATTAAAATACAGAAAAGCAGGTATGAAATGCAGCCCTTTACTTTCGTGGCATTAAGATGAAAGCATGCTGCTGCTTTCATTCCCACCCCAGTGCCCCTACACCAAACCTCTGCAGTAAGTTTGTCTTTCAAAAACTGTCCTGGGCCACACCAGAAGGGTCTGAATGTGCATCCCCTGTTCCTCCCACTCCTGCCCTGTGCAGCAAGGCAACCTCCTGCCCATTGGCACTGCTCCACATCACACATAACATTCATTGGGCATTTCGAGTCAAAAGTGCATTCCAGACCCAGCTAGCCAGGACAGTCAGCTGATGCTGACTGCCCCACTTGGAGCCGTGCTCCAGTGAAAGCCAAATCCCTCATCTCCAGCTGCCAGCAGTGGTTCCTGCACACCCCAACCCGTCACACGCCCTCCGCAGAGCCGAGCGCGGCTCCTCGCGCACGGGCGGCTGGGGCAAGCTGCCAGGCTGAGCGGCAGCTGAGCTGCCTGCTGAAGATCTGGAGGCTGAGCTTACACTTCTGAAGTGACAGGCGTCTGTCTTAGCTCTGTGCACGCAGCCTTTAACTGCAGTGGAGCCCAGCAGCTCGGGCAGACACACAGGAGGATGGCCGTGCCAATGTCCCGCTCCGGCGGGGGACGGCGCTGGGAAGCAGAGCGCGTGGAGCCCACATCTTCTGAGACTGAGAGCTGCTGAGCTCTTCCCAAAGGAAACTTTTCAGCAGATTTCTGACGCTGTTCTACAAGACTCTGACTTCAGAAAGCTGAAAATGACTTTATTTTTGAGCTGTGTCACCCTTATATACTATTCTCCACCGACAAATTCGATTGGTGAAACAAAGGCAAACCTCTTCAATCACATTGGTCAGACCAGAGGGACACCAAGGAGAAGTCCCTCCTAAGGAAAGAATGTCAACATAGCACAGTTACACAAATATGTCTCTTGATAGAGAAAATCCCCTGGGAAAAGAGTTTCAGAAAACCTAAAGGTCTGAGGCACAAACCAGGGCTATAGTTTTGTTTTTCCCAAAACAACCTTGTGTAAACAATATTCTTTTCCCATAACAATGAGTGGTGTTTGCTATTTCTGTTACTGAGCCAGTGGGAGAGGCGTCAGTCCTATGGACCAATAACGTGCCTTCTTAGCACAGCATGTTATTAAAAAAGCTGAATAAATTTTAAATAAAGCCTTCTGATTTCTACTGCCTTCTGACTGGAGTCAAGCATCTTTGTGTCCTATTGCAACAGAGCGTGCCAAGCAGGGAGCACTGGGGGCATTTCTCTGGCAGCTGGAGCTGCTAACCTGAACACAGCAGAGAAAATGAGTCCTGGGCAAGAGCCTTGCTCCAGGAAGGAGGATGGTCTCTGCTGGAAGCAGAGGAGCAGCTCCACTTGTAATTCTAGAGGGAGACAAAGAAAACAGGGATTCTCTGGAAGTGATGCTCTCCTCACTGCTCCCCTGTTACTGGGGTTCCCAATACCGCTGAGGGTCCAGCCCGTGCAGAAAAGTGGCTTGTATCAATTAGTGAGACAGCATGATTGAGTGTGTCTTGAAAAACCAAAACAGCTTTAATAAGGAAAGAAAATAATATAAAGGCAAAAGCAAAGCTGAGCACAGTATAGGGACAGCTCCCATACACTCGTTACAAATCCCCAAAAATGTGCCGAGCCTCTTTGTTCTCTCTCTTCAGTACTCAATAGTTCAGGTGGGTTATTTGGCCCCTGGCCCAATGAAATCAGCAACAGACTTTGAGTTACACTTTCCAGGCCCAATCAATGCCTTTGTGCTGGCACTGACCCTGTTACTGACAGGACAACAAAGAAGTTTCTGGGTCCTTTACCTTATAAGAAATGTAAGGGATGAGTCTTAAGCCTTTCCCTATTTGGAAACACCTGCTGGGGGTGTGAGGTGCATTCCCACACCCCTTTGTGTAACCAGAGTGATGAAAATTTACTGACACAGCCTAGGAGATGTGCTAGAAACAGGGAGGTAAAGGTCCAGAAGGCAAATCTGTAAAACCACTCAGGTCCTGTGAGCCATCAGCACCTAGGGCTGCAAGCTGAACTTTACTTTTCCCAATCCAATCTATCCCTTTGGGAGCCAGGACACTGGATTAGGAGACAAAGCCATTTTTGCAATAACTTTCTTTACAATGACATTACCCCTTGCAATTTTCAATACAAAGAGAACAAGCACCTTGCTGATACAGGATAATTCCTTCTATGAACCTGAGGTTTTGGCATTGTACTCTGAACACCAGCACCTGGGAGATCTGCATTAAAAAGTGTAGGAAAAACACAGTCCCTGGAGGGAGTTTAGGCTGCAAATTACTGATGTGCTAATAAGATTCTTTATGTACAAACAGGTATAAAGAAATGAAGAATACAGGCAATTTCAGTAGGATACATACAGACAAAATTAAATAACGCTGTGGGAGTAATCCTCTATAAAAGACATACTTTGGGGCATTTTATTTCTCTCTGCTTAGTTAAATAAATGAATTGCCTAATAGAAAGTCAGAATTATATTTTTTTCTTTTTTTTTTTTTTTTTAATTTAACTAATGCTTAATTTTTTTAATTGCTTAAAGAGTCTAATTTTTTCCAAAAGTACCTGTGCAATCAAAAATGCTGGAGCTACAAAAATTCATCCTTATATATTATCTTAGAAAGTTCTCCAGATATGAGCTCAAATCTGAAAGCTAAAAATATGAAGAACAAGGCAGGAAATTCTTATTTTAATTCCACTGAAACATGCTATATGCCTAGAACTATTCAATGTACCTAAAACCTCAGGGGAAAAAAGAATCCAAGTATCAATTTTTGTCCTTTTTAATTTGGTTTCTTAGTTCTGTTTTATTTTAGTTAATCAAGCCTGCTAATAATTAATTTTGGCCTTCTATTAAGAATGTCTACTTCTCCAAGAGCTCATGGACTCAGGATACTGAACATATAAACTCATTTTTTGTTTTTGTGGTATAGGGCAGAAACCTGTTTCCAATCTTATGCAGCACAAACCCTAAAAATAGGGTCTTACTTCTGAGGAGTGTATGTCCCATGTAGAAATAATGATAAGAAAAGTTCTATATTGATAACTAAGAGGAGTTTCAGACAAAAAAATGGAAAAAAAGAACAAAGAAAAATCACAGTCTGGGGTTAACATGAGATAGAATCTGATCCACAAGTTCAAGGGGCAGGTTCACCCAAAACTCTAAAAACCCGAGATGTTTCCTCTTGCTGTATCCAAAGTATTCTCTCTTTCTTCTTTTAAGTAACATCAATCATTTTCCTGCATTAAACATTTAATATATATATATATATAAACAAATAAAAGACTGATTATGTTGTGGGGTTTTAATCAGCATAAGTGATTTAAGTTATCCACCGGCACCAGAGAGAAGAAAAAATAATAATTTACAGGGCCCTTCTTGTGATATTCTTTTTTTGGTTTTCTTTTTTTTCCACAAAGATTCACAAAGATTTTGTTCTTTTTACTTTTTCACAAAGATTAAACCACCAGGAAGTTGGTGATACATTTCAAAACTACAGAGGAGTTTTAATTTCTGAACTGATGTTTCAGTCACGGGCTGTGACATAAAATCCAACGTGTCAACTCGAAGAGCAGAAAGTCTCTCTTTTAAAAAAAAAAAAAAAATCTGCTTTTTCCATATAATTTCAATTTTCCCCTCTTTGGAACAGTGTAACAATGAGTGAGTATCTCTTATTTAATTGGAAGCTTAAAAAGAAGGGATGTATTTTCTACGTTACATAAATCAGAGTAAGAGATTAGAGTTCCTCTCTACAAAAATTTTTTCCATTTTCCAAGGGCTTGAAAAGATGGAGTTTTCTAATATATAAAGTTCTCAGAAACGATCTGACTTTGACAAAAGATTATTTTTTTTTTTTAAACTTGGGATATTCTAGAAGACAAATAACTTTTAACATTGTAAGAAATTCACTATATTTCAGCCCACTAACCCATGGGCCTATGATCTTTCACAGTATGCTACACTTTGCTGGTCTCAGTGTACTTAGGACTGAAGTCTGAGCATCTTCCTCCAATTGATTGGAAAAAGAAATATTTTTCCCCCTTTTTAAAATAAACCCACAAAATTAAAAAATCCTGCTCATTACATTTAAGTACCTAGTAATGTTTTCCTAATTATTTTCCATCTTTAGTCATTTGTAGCCTTATAATATTACTATTCATGACTCATAATAATAGTTTAAAAAACTGCATTAAAAGTGATTTCCTTTAGATACAAGAGCTTCCATCCATGTGGATGGTTATTTGGTTATCCTGTGTGGAACATTTCCTGAAAAAATATAATTTTGGTTCCTCAACCAAATACTGCAAATCCTGCTTGTGCATTTTCTGCCTAATAAAGGGAAATTATCTTGGTGGAAGGAAGGCATCTTTGGAAGGAAACAGACTTAAAAAGCTTGCAAATATCACTTTTCTGAATTCACAGCCTTGACTTAATGCTGGAATGAAGATTTTCTTTTTCTTTCAGCTCCCTCCCACAGCCAGGTTCCTTTTTTCTCTTTTCTAGTCTCAGGAGCATCATCCCATTTCAGCACCCTGTTCCTTGTACACCTCCCTTTTATTTTTTTGGAAGAAAAAAACCTAAAGAAAGTGGGGGGAAAAAGAACTATGTGAGATTTCAATAGCTACCTCAAGACGTGAAAGCAAAGAAACAGCGAGCAGGCAAAGGAGCCAGAAGTGAAGTGAGTTTAGGATTTGTTAAAATCCTGCCCACGATTGCAGTCGGTGCTGGTTGGAAGAAGAGCTTCCAGGTGTCAGTGGGGACAGGGAGCCTGGAGCTGCCCTTTGCCTGGGGGAAAATCTTGGCAGAAGCCCTGGGGACAGCTCAGGAGCATCACACAAGAGGCACAATCGCTCCTTTCCCTCCCTTGAGCTCAGTATCCCAACCCAGGAATGCTGAGAGCTCAAACACAGCCTTGCTCCCGCACTGAAACTTCCTCCCCACTGCTCTGCCTTTCCTTGGCATGGACAGCGACTGGATCCATTATTTATTAGGATGAAACGGTGACTCCCCAAGGCTCCTCCAAAAAGGACAGGAGATTAAGGAAACAGGAGAGGAAAGCTGGTAGTGCTGAAAAAGTTCCTCTCAGAAAAAAACCAGCAGGATCTGTGTGTCTGTCTGCTCAGCTGTTCAGAGGGATGAAATTCCTGATGCATTTTCCATTCTATTACATAGCTTTGGGATGCAATTTGCTACGTAATTAGGAGATCCAAATCATTGGTTTCAACAGAATTTAGGTCAAAAACATTCTTGACCAAAATACCCATCACACCAACTAACACTGCTCTGCCTCCTGTGCTACAAGGCAGTGTAAACAATGAGGAGCTACAATTAGCAGCAGAACATCTACACACGAGTTAAAATTAATATTTGGTTAACATGGCACCGGAGCTGTAGATGATGTATTATAAAGACTATTGCTACAAAAATCCTGTACAGATCAATTTAAAATAACCTTGTAAAGCTTAATTGCTATCTTACATGAGTAATGAATTGAACAAATGTCACATCCCAGTAAAAGTGCCTTTTATCATAAATCAGTATTCCACATACAATAATTATCCCATTAATGTTGAATGAAATGCTTATTGAGTTTGTTTAGCATGCACTGTAAGTGGATAAAGTGACCAGGAATACCTAATGATTTTCTGACAGGCATCTTAAAAAAAAATAAAAATATTACTTTGAAAGGGAAATTATAATTTATAGAAAAGTACTATACAGAAGATAATTTAAATAAAAGCAAAAGTATGGAGTCCGAAATTTCCTTTAACATTTTCTGAGTTTAATAAATAAAAAACACACCAGCAAACTGCAGCATCTTCCCAAAGCAAGAAAGCTCAATGTTTCATGTTGGTTTAGTTCTGTCTTATGAGATAAAAAATGGAGCTGTTGCCAATTTATCTAACTTAAAAAGTCCAAGACTTGCCAAGTATGCTGTGATAAATAGTTTTAACTACCTTCTGCTCATATTTTATTATAGGACATGACAAAGGGATTTGTAGATTAAGTCTTCAACTTTATTTGTGATACTTTGCAGAAGATAGATAAGAAGGGCACTTTAGAGGTTTAGCATGAAAAATACAGTTTAAAAGGTAAACAACCAGCAAAACTGTATTTTACATTGAAAATATCTATGGGTTTAGAAGAGCCTTTAAAGAAAGCTCAGTGTTGTTGCAATCACTGAGCAACGCCCTAAATAACCACGATCCTCTTGTTTTCTGAAATGCATCTGTAGAGATTCTGTCTACCTGAGGAAGCCACGTGCAAATACTCGATTTTTCTCAGCCTGGGACTCTGAGGGAAGAAATCCTTTGCTTTATGTCAGAGGAAATGTAGACAAACACACAAATGTGCCAATAATCCAATTCAATGAGCTCTGCACAGCTGGAACACTCCTAACGCAGCCTCCCACTGCCACAATAAAGGGACACCATCAAAGCCGCCATCTCCTCTTCCCTTCCCCAGCTCAAACCCATCACACACTTTCCTCGTGTGGGTTTCAAAGTGAGAACTCCTTTTCACATTTTTCTCTCTGAAAAATCCCTGTGGCACAAGTGTTGGCCTCTCACTGAAGCAGTTTGCCCGCAGGCCCCCACAAACCCTGTGACAGCCTCTTCTGACACCTTCACTCTGCTGTGACCACTGAAAGAAATCCCTGCATCTGCATTTGGTACCTCGGAAATTAAAGACTTTCTAGAAAGCTTACAAGTGTGCTTCGTGGTTCATTAGCAATTTATGTGCACCAGTGATAAGCACTATCATTAAATCATTAGCATAAATCATTACCATTACATGGTCCTTGCCCTCATCCTCTCGAGCACATGAACTGATCCTGCATCAGGACAGAAAGTTTTTTGAACTCTTCTGTTATATTTTGTACAACGTATCAGAGAGGGCACTTCACGTTGGGAGGCATTTTTTGCCTGATACAGAGCAAATGGGTCCAAGTTTTTAGGCATCTTAATTTACCCTTTTACCTGCTACAAACTGCAACTCTTCTCCCACCGCCTCAAGCAGTTTTAACTTACCTGCCAGTTTTAACAATCCTATGTCCCAAAATGATGAGTCTGGAAATATATGATGATTGCAAGACAGGAAGAACAATCAATAGATTAATTATCATATTATTCTCTCATCCTCCTGACAGAAGCCTGGCAGTTGTTACAAAACCATCATCTCATAAACTACTGTGCCTGAATCAACCCAGATTTGAAAAACAGCGAAAATCCCTCAACACGTTTATTATGTAAACGTGGAAAGAAATGTAGATGGGATAGAAACTTGCCAAATATGAAGTCACCAGAGGCTCTACCTCAGCCTCCAAGTTCTGGCACTCAATATACTTTGCTCTTCCCTTATATATGCTCAGATCATTTTGAAACCTGATTTATTTTACAAGGTAACTATCACTGTGATCTTATACATTATGAAGTAAAAATGCTCACTGGAAAAAACATGGGGCAAGTATTTTACTGATAGAGCTTATAAAATTCTTAGGGAAAAAACCAAGAAAACTGCCCCAAAGACTAGTACTGCAACAGTAAAGGAGAAAGTAGAGGAGGAGCAACAGTGGAAGAGAAAGGTCTATTTGTACAGGACCCTGTGCAGGGGATGGAAATAGCCCCTTTGTCTCACCAGGACACATTTCCATTGCTGCTTTTCCCTGTCATGGATTTCAGTGCTCTCTGAACAGTTACACTGCCAGCTCAGGCTATGGGTACAGGCAATCAAATATTACCTTTCTTAAACCCCCCAAAGATTGAATTTGGTCAAACAATTAAGTGACTGTGACCTACTTGCGAAATAACTCCTCACCAAGAGATAGGGTCATTCTGAAAGTTATCAGTCTGCTGATTCAAGCTCAGAAACTGAACCTCAGTGGCAGCTCAACTTCTGTGACCCCTTGTGCAGCAACATCACTGTTTTCTTGTTGGTGTTCTCTTAGAATTGTGCCAACACACCCGAAAAACACCTCCTTCTCTCCCCACAGTCACACACTTCCTCTGAGGCACCATTAAAACCTTTCCCAGAATAAGCCACCACCACAAGAGACAATTTTTGTGCGTAGGTTTGGCTCTCGTGTGCACATGTCAATCTTCACCTGAATTACCTCCAGGAGAAACTTAAATGCTTTTGCCTTTTAGCTACATCTCCCATGTGATATCTGTGACATCTACTGGCAGAACTCCACAGAGGTTCCATAGCTGTGCTTTTATTTCATGTAAGATTCTTTTCATGGAGGATCTTCCCCAATAGGTATTTATCAAATGCTGACAAGCTGATAAACTGATTATTCCACTGCTCACCACAAAAGCTGATGATATTCCTTCTTCCACCTCACAACTACACAAAAAATAAAAAAAAAGGGGAAAATGCCAACCTTTTTTCCTTCTGGAGACAACCTGAAAATAATAAAATATCAAACATTTTTCCTTTATATATTTCTTTTCCAGACAAAACAATATTCTTTACGTGCTACTTTACATTTTGAAATCAAACAAGATATTTCTGTTTCTTGTTCTCTACTCATGTTTCCAAGACACTTCACAGACAAAAATCCTTAATAAATGTGGGACTAACACATTTCTTATCCTCCCACAATTTGTGGAACTTCTCAGAGCAGCTTCAGTTTCTGAGAATCTGTGCAAAAAGTCTCTGGGAAGAGTGTGAAAACACTGGATATGTTATGCCAAAGCAAATATTGCAATATACTGACCATATTTACAACATATACTGGCCTAACCAACCTTCCCTCAGGCCCTTCCTGGCTGAGTGATTAAAGAACAACATCTGAAACTCTGTAATTATTTTTAAGGACATGACTGAAATCGAGCCTATCACTTGAGGCTATGCTGTCCCTCAAAATGTGGGGGGAAAATTCTGTTGAAACAACAAAAATTTTCCAGCTGACTCACATGAGAGAAACAAACTGTAAAACTCAAGAGTTGCACAGAATCAATTAGGTTGGAAAAGGCCTCTGAAATCACTGAGTGTAACCTCTGACCAATATCAGACCGTGGCACTGAGTGAAAGGAAAGGCTTTCCTTAAACATCTCCAAGGACTCCACAACCCCCCTGGGCACCCATTCCAATGTCTAAACCCACTTTCTGGGAGGAAATTCCTCCTAATGTCCAACCTAACCCTTCCCACTGCAGTCCATGTAAAGATGAAAAAATAGTGACCACTATCGTGTGCTATAGGTTATACAGAAAAAAAGGAAAAACATAGAAGCTAATGCAAGAGCAAAGTGAGAAAGAGCATTGCTCACGAATGGATCAGCCTTAAGGAAAGAATAAAAATAAATGTCAGATTTAAGGACCAGCATTCACATGGATAGACAGTGTTGATAAAAATGTTGGGGTTAACACAATATTGAATCAATGTCTGCTGTAAAGCAAAGGCTGTGCACCCCAGGCAAATCCTGAGGCTCTGCCCTTCACCTCCAAACAAGCTCCCTTTGAGAAGGGTCCAGGAAAAATTTCTCCAAAACTGGAGGCTTTAGCACATTTCCACCACTCGAAGCATGGCCCTGGGCTGAGTGGCTGCCCTGACATGCAGAGGCACTCTGGTCACCAAGCCAGAGAAAAAGACAGCAGAGGCTGTGTCTGGAATGTGCCAAAAAAGTAATGGAAGGACCAAAACTGCATCACTTTGCAAGAGTTTGGATGGCGTAGCAAAGCTCACAAAACCACCTCCTGAGAGAACAAATCCTTCACAGAAGGAACTTCAGTGCTGGTGATATTGCAGCACAAAATGAACTGACTATTAGCCTTCAGCAAATGGGGTATTTACTATTTTTAAATCGTGCATTAGTGCTGAAGCAACAATGATATTGATACTGCACATCAAACTACATGAGCAGGAAAGTGGTGAGCTAAAACTGAGGACTTAGATTAGTGCTCTTGCATGCCCTGAGGGAGCATGAGACCTAAACAGATGCAGACATAAAGTAAATAAGATGCAATGATACCAGGGAAATGATGCCAACTGAGTCAGCAGCATGAAAACCCTACTGCACAGAAATGTCCAGTGGAGATCAGGCTCCAGTCTGAAAAGACAGCTTGGGAACAGGAGAGATGTTATCAAAAGAGGAAACAAGAGCTAAGAACACCTCCAGGAAAAACACTGACTGGTTCTTTCACAGTACAGTGTCTAGAAAGCAGCACACAAAGCTCCTTGCAGGGCACTCAGAGGGAGCTGGCACACTCCAGAGCACTATACCATCACGTTCTATTTCTGCCTTTGGAAGTTCCCCTCAGAGAGCAAGCTGAAACATCAACATATCACGATTAAAAATTGCTGTTACGCTCCTAAGCTTTTAACTTGTAGATATTAACACAAATGAAATGCTTATCTGTTCAAATAGAAAGGCAATTTTGACCTTAGTGCATTAGTGTAAAAACAAAATGTGCTGTTTTGATATTTACAAGATGCCAGAATTAGCTGCAGTTCAGAATCAGCCTCATGGCATTCCTGCTTAAACAGCCTTCCAAAAGTCCCTCTGGAGGAGGAGAGAAGGGAAAAAGCAAAAAAACAAAAAAAAAAGGGAAAAAAACAAACAAACAAACAAAAAAAACAAAAACAAAAACAAAAAAAAACACCCAACCACCAGTTACCAGTAGAGGATTTACAATCCAGACTTTAAAAAGACCAAACTGAACACTTGAGCTCTGTAGACAAAGGATTCATGAAGCTCAAACTAAGCGCAGGCTTTGCATTTCTGTCAAACCTTTCCCAAGAGCAGCTAAAAGCCTGTGATGCCAGAGCTGCTGGGGAGGATGAGTCCTGCTCTCCAGGGACCACTGGAGCTGGATTAGGGAAAAAAAGGTGGTTTGCACAAGCCACATTTGTCCTGATTTGTCTGTGCACCCTCCCAGTTCTCTGGCAAAATACAAAGCAGAGGAGATGTTCACCCTGAGATGTTCTGGCCAGTGCTGCTGTCAGAGCCACCCCAAGCACTCAGAGCTCAGGAACTGAGCAAAGACTGGTTTTAACCAATCTCTGAGTCCTCAACAACAAGCAGCAGCAGCAGGGTGAGCACTGCAGTGCCATCAGTGACTGGCTGTGCTGAGGGGGGCTGGAGGAGACCCTGACACCCACCAGGGAATCCATTCACACCAGTGAATCCACTCCACACCTCCCAGCAACGCACCTGAGAGATTTCTAATTTTTATTTTATTCACTCCTGATTCCAACAGCAAAGATCCTGCGTGCCTTTAGAGGAATATTAATGATGCAGAAGACCCAACCCTGAACCCTGTGAAAGCTATTACTGTTTGCTCAGAGTAACTGGGCTGGTGCCAGCTCAGTTGATTATATCGCCTTTGTTTATTTCCCTGAAAACACGACGCTACAGTGAACCAGGGGATGTTAATGTATTTCCATGCCACGCTGCATTTGTTTTTATTGCCAGGACTCCTTACTTCATATAGCTGATACCTTCTTGGAGGCTGAGACATCTTAATGAGCTCAGCACAGCCATGCAAAGGGCCACACCAAAGATCACTGCCTTGTGAGTAGTTTGCTGGGGAGGGCATGGATCACTTTCCAAATGCTACTGCTGGCTGCGGACTAACTAATGCAGCTCTAACAAGCTAAAAACACCCTGCTAAAAGGAATCTGTCATTACAAATAAGTAACAATAAAGTGGGCACACGGGGTGTTGCACCGAGATGGGAATTAACTTTGGTCCTTGGCACCGAGGGGTTTGCACAAACTCTTTTATTCTGGCAATTTCAGTTGCTAAAAGAGATCCTACTGTCAGCCTGATGCGTTATGAGGCAAAAATCCTTTCAGCACCCCAGGTTCATTAAATGGTACCACTAATAAGGCTGTGCCTACCCCTGTGATGCCAGCCTTTAAAAGATCACACAGTGACCCCATGCCAGAGGGATGCCAGGGCAGCAGCACACACATCTCCTTGATCAGGATGGGCTCAGTCCCAGCCCAGCAGAGCAGGGATCTGCAGTCAGGTTTAACTGAACCCCTGCACTCTGCAGGAGTGGGGCTCCTTACACAGGTGGAATTGTTACAGAAACATGCACACACACGAATGACAAGGTTCTTTTGCACTGCTCTGAGGAGAAGAATTATTCTTTAAATTCAAGCATAACTAAAAGTACATCCAAAGAAGTGCTGCTCTGCACAGCCACAAAAACATAAACAGAGATCAAAACCAAAAGAGAGATCCCAACAGACACCCATATTAAATCCACCTTAAATCCACCACCTCCTTCTGCTCTCAGTGGCTTTTCACATTGATTTTTCCAAGTGCTGGGAGGTTTTTTTTAAAGTAAAAATCCTCTTTCAGTGAGGGTCATACATGAAAGGAGTCAAAATCTACTGCTGTTCAAGACCAGCTCGGACAGGTTTTTGAGCAGCCTGGTCTAGTGGAAGGTGTCCCTGTCCGTGGCAGGAGGAATTACATGACTTTTAATGTCCCTTCAAACACAAACCATTCCATGCCCCTACGAAACATGGATTTCTTTTTAAAGAAACAGAAGTTTGAGGCAATTATGGGTGCTGCACCATTGCCTTTCTCTCACAGTACATTCTTCAGGTACAATTTTACATGTCTTTTAGCTTTCTTCTCCTCAATGGGGAAGAGACATTTCCCTTGAGTGTGCATGAAGTTTGTCAGCTCTTTACTGTCATACAAAAATCAAACTGAAAAAAAAAGTAAAATCTCCTTAAAGAATCTTACAGTGTTTTTTATACACTCAAAATTATAAACCTGCTGGCAGCTAAAATGTGGCCACAAAAGGAGATGAGTCACAGAAAAACAGAATAAACACACCATGATTTATGGCTTTATGATTTACCCCAGAAAAGCCACTGAGCTGTCTGGATGACTGCAATTTTCTCTTCCTTTCTCGACTTGGATTGTTCCCAATTAGAGCAAAACTATTTTAAGCCCTTTGAAAACTAATTCTTTAAAAAAAAAAAAAAAAAAAAGCAAACACCAAACAACTGTAGGATGCAGACAGGACAAGATAAAGCAGTTTGACTGTAAGAAAAGGAGCTGGGAAGTGCTCAGTGACAGGGCAGTGACTCAGGAGCCTCTGTGAGCTGTCCCTGCCTGGCAGCAGCACTCCATAACCCAGGCTCAGGTGGGGAGGCTGCTCCATTCACACTGACCTGTGGAGGCTGTGAGAGGACTTAAGAACCGATTAGATGCTGTTGCTCCTCCATCTCCAGCTTTTCCCCAGCCAGGCCAAGGGCTCTTGCTCAGCCATTTATCCTGCACAGCCTCAGGAGGGTTTTTTTCCAGCAGATCCCTGCAGCAGCTCTCTCTCCCTGCTGCCCGTGGCTGCATGATGGATGCTGGCAGTGTAACCACTCTCATCTTTCTGGGCGCTGCTTCTGACAGCAGCGTGCCAAAAAACAGAGAGACCGGGCTTTAAAGGTCAAGGAATATTATATGCATCATTTCAACCTATCATCAGCTCAAAAAAACCCCAAAAAACCAAAAAAAACACCCAAACAAACAAAAAACCCCCCCCCGCACACACACAACCCCCCCCCCAAAAAACAACAACCAAAAAAAAAAAAAACCCTCACAAAAAAAAAAAAAAAAAAGAAACCACAAACAAACAAAAAACACTGACTAGCAAACCTCTTGTTCTTTAAGCTTGGCTTAGTCAAGGTTGACCTTCTTCTGGCTTATTAAGAAACCTTAATAAGCTTATTAATATTCATCTATTTCACATTTCCTGTTCTTGTAGGAAAATACAAAAGGTTAAAAAAAAACAAAAAACAAACCTGAGTCCACACACATGCTTGAACCAAGTAGCACCACACTTCACAGAAACATTAAATTAGCCAAGTCCTTCTTCCAGCATCCCTTTCAGTGGCAAAGAACAATGCTGTGAAATGGTTTATTTTATTGTTCTTGCTCACCTGCACCATCACTGTGAGTGGTGCTGGTAAACAGGGAAAGGAACAGTCCAAAGGCAGTCCTGTGCCCAGGCCCAGCACCAGGACTGTGCTCTCTCCTTCACAAGCAGGATGGAAATCACAAGTGACATTCTGCATGTAATTCTCCCTTCAGCCAGCTCCCATTTTCCTGCTTTGGTGACTTGACCCCAACAACCCAATCTGAAAACTGGAGGAGAAATTAATTCCCTTTTATCTAAAAAAAAAACCGCCAAAAAAGTATCAGTAGGATTTCTCCAATTTGGGGATATTCAGCAGTATGGAAAATGTACTACATAAGCCTTCCTGTCAACAACATCAGATGTGTTTCTAGTAGAAATAATTGGCAGCATATTTATTTATTGACATTTCGGATGACCAAACACTTATCTCTTGATCTTAATCATCATTTGCACAATTTGCTATCGAGGACCTTACCTGACCTCTTTCCAGAGGTATCAGCAGTGTTTATTGATAGGTTAGACTCCTGAATATGATTATGGAATATGGATATGTGGAATATGAAACTACAGCTGAATTAATATGGCACAACTACAACTAAACAGTAGCAAAAGATTCTGGTTTGGGTCAGTATAAAACACTTGCAGAAAGGAAATAAGCAGATAAATAAATCTATACCAAATTATCAATTTATAACAACTTAAACCCTGAATGCATCAATGATTCCTGCAGTATAAACTCCTGAACTCCTGCTCCAGTCTTTATAAAATGCTTCCAGTGAATGCAGGATTTTTCTCTGTCACATAGCCTTGGGCCAGCTCTGGACAGGTAATTCACAGCAGCCTGTTCCTCTGGCCTGGGCATAGCAAGCACGGCTCAAAGGGCAGAGAAAATAACTTCAAGGACCAACATTTAATGCACATGGGCAGAGAAGGAACAGTTCATCACTTAAATTGTTCCAGAGCCCATCCTGTTCCTTAGGCTGGAGACAGAGGTTTGCTCATATAGAGCAAATTTAAAGATCAAGGTTCTTGACATGGTAGATTAGGTTCTCCTTCCACACATTCTGCTTGCTGTGTAATTTGATCATTAACAATCTTTGTGCCATTTCCAGATAAGAATGTCATTAATGTCTTTTAGAAGCAGCATTTTTTTCCCCTGAAATAAAAATCTTTTCAGTTATTTTTTTTAAATACAAAAATTTTCTTGCTGCTAGCATTAGTAATATATTAATTATTTAACTGCAATAAATGCATCTGTTAATGTGTTTAATTAAGCATACAAAGCTCTTTATTTGATGTTATTTGTATTTAAGATTTCCTGTTTTCCCTGAAGTATTTATTATCCAAGGCATGATTTTTCTAATCTTAGACATACTCTGGGACTGAAGTACTATTTTATATCAGCATTTCTCAGCCGCTTTTATCGCGAATAAATATATTACAAACCATGTTAATGAGCTGTTTAGTATTCATCTATTAGACTGCTCCTCATTTTATATGGAAATGCCACCATAAAAATTCTAAGAATACTAGTTTTATGTGCACGATAATGATGAGATTCAAAGCAAATAAGGAGGAGAAAATCTGTGGTGGCAGTGAATATGAAACGGATTAGTGCATCGTCAATGTGCTTTACATTGGTATAAAATTATTAAGCAGGTAATTAAGTAGGATCAACGGCACTGTTTGTTTTGGGGGTAATGTTTTTAGCTATTTTAGCTGTGTCATCTTTAAGAATTTAATTTCACACTTTAATGATCTTCTTGTAATTCCTTCCTCCTGCCACCAAGTCACACAGTCAGGGTACACATGACATCCCCTGCAGGTCAAGGAGTGACTCGGGTGAAAGGCCAAAGCCACCGTGAGGGAAGATGAGAACAAGGCAAATTGAATAACTTTGTAAATACAAAGGTAGTTCATTTCCACTGACCTTATTCATCAGGCACATTCAAATCCCTGGGATTGTTAGCAGGGAAGAAGTTTCATAGTTACTTGCAGAAACTGCAGCTTTGACCTGGCTGACCTCAGAGACAACTCCAGTGCAGCCAAAAAGAACTGAGAGTTGGTGTTAGAGTCTAATGAGTAAAACCACAGCCTTCAGTACATTTACATCTGCAAGCAGAAATTATAAAAACAAAATCCAAAAACCCAGAGGAAAGAGAGAGAGAGAGAAGATTATTCTCTGTCTCGAACAGAGAACTAACTACTGGTTACTGAATAAAATCCCAACTGTGAAAATAAGGCTGCTACTAAACTGAGTTGTCTCACTTGGAACTCAGAATGACAAATCAATGGAACAAAGCTTTTGTTATTATGGAAAACACAGTGTCTGAACATGTTCCCTTATTAATTTCATATGCTGGACAAAGCACAAGCTGACACTGTGGGCCCAGCCCACTGCACATCCTCCTGCTCTTGACTTCCCAGGGACTGACAGCATCACTTGGGACTGAAAAGGGTAAGGAAGGCAAAATTACAATAGTTGCTATTTTTCCTATGAAAATACAGTCATATTTCAGTAGAGAATAATGTGGTTTTTACTTTGTCACCGAACCAAACAGGTGTCATACTATATAACTGCTCTCTTCATAGCAGAGCAGATATCCATTATTTAGACTATTCATTATTTGTACCTGAGCTCATTGGCCTCAGGTTACACAGCACACTTGTAAATGAAGCTAGGTCTTGCAAAAAAGAAGAGAACCAGCTTAGACAACTTTAGCCTAAATAGTTTTTTTTTTTAAATTGTCTCAGAGATCAATAGCCTGGTGTAGAAGCCGAGCAAAGAAAATCAGACTGAGTTAGAAAATGCCATCACAATATTCTCCACAGCCTGAGCACAAAGGCAGCAAGAGACACTCCTCGTAGCCCTGGCCTATTTATGAATGCTTAACAAGTGAAGGAAGGAGAAGAAAAGCTTCAGAGGAAATTTTATTATACTGTGAAAAAACAGGTTTCTCCTCCCACTTCCAGATTTTGTTACAACAGTTCAATAACGAAAAAGAAGTTTGCCACATCTTTACTCTGAAATAACTCATGCTTTTGTGTGCCTACCATTATTAACAGCTGTACCTGGGCCTTTAATGAGGTTATAAATGGCAGGGAGTAAAAAATTAATTTAGCATTCTCTGTGAGGAAGTATAAACACAAATTTGGATCCAGTCCTGTCAGTGGCTGCTCTCATGAGTAAAACTAACTTGAAATCACCTCATACTGAGCATTTCCCAAGTTTTTCCATACAGTTTAAGACTGCTTTCTGAGGGCACAGCTCACAGTCCTCCAAAGTGGTTGTATGTGCACGTTGATGCATCTTTGAATAATGTCACATGAAGGTGAAGCAACACAGGCTTCAAAGTGTTTCTTCTGGCACAGTTAAATTTCCCCCAGTTAAGTTTCAGAACTAGCTGGGCATGACTAAGAGCTGCTAAAACATGAACTCTCTGGATTACATCTGTACATTTGTAAGTTAACATAAGGAATTAAATCCTTATTAAATCTCAATTCATTTGAAATTAATTTTTATCTCTTTCTTCTCTGCTTTATGAAGCTCCACTCCTCTGTCATAGTTATGCACTGCTCTTTGTGAGCAGAGTCTTGCCCTGTTTCCTCATCCAGGGAAAAGTGCCCCCTTTGCTGACTAAAATTACTGTGCCTGTCATCACTAAAAATGTATATAAACTCTTACTTTAAATCACAGCCCTATTTTCAAAGAGAGCAATTTTACTTTTCTTCCAGAAATTCATCTGCTTCCTAATGAGGGTTGTGTTCATCGGCAATTTTGAAGGAGAGGAGAAATGATTATTACCGCGGCAATTTCAAGTGATAAATAAGAATTCCATCCAGCCCTCTATTTAAGTCCATGACATTTCTCCCAGTGTAGGATCTACAGGCCAGATGTATCATTATAATTATAAACATTTCTAATGAGCCTCAGTGCAATTGGGTGAAGTAGCATCACCTCAGATAAAAATCTTTCAACAAGCCATTTCACAGCCCAGATTGCTGTAATTTATAAATCCCTGCATTATCAAAAATTACCTTTTGATGTCAGCAGAGCCAAGAAGGGGTTTGATGATGCTGTATACTTATGTTTTCTCCTAAATATGTTTCGACATTTTATCAATGTCTCATCAACAGACAATGCTGTGATACAGCAATTTCTCCACTTCCCTTACACCAGAGCTATTCCTGGCAGAGAAAGCCTCAATAACAGCCCAAAAATCAACACCCTCACAATCAGCTCTGGGATCTGGCTGAATTATCCTGCAAAAGGTGCATTCCTATTTCCCAAAATACTCTCTTTTCCTGATGCTGACTCTTGAACAACAGCAGCATCACAGGCCAGCAAGGCACAAAGGACTGTTAATGGGAAGATAAGAACTGAAACAGAAAATGAGCAAGGAAGTTTGGGTATCAAATCTGATGAGACCTATGAGAAGGGGAAAGGGAACCTGATGATGATGATGACAGAAAAGAAATAAAGGAGCATGGAAAATGAAAAATAGTTTTCATAGCAGTTTTAGTAGTTTGTCAGCAGAACTCAGAAAAAACAAGGAAGAAAGGTGTGAAAGTAATGAATAAAGCAACAGCAAGGATTAGGGAGAAACAAAATACTGTGTGAAAATGCAGCGCTACAGTGAAAGGGCTCAACTGATGTACAGAAAGCCCTGAGAGATTTTCAAGGACATAAATATGAAAGAGGAGAAAAGAAAAATTGAAAAAAAACCCTCAAACACTGTTGTTAAACAGAACACAAATTAAACGGATTGTAAATAAACGTGCATAGAAATGGGGACCAAAATACTGTAAAGGGTTTCTAAAAGAAGCCCAAACAAACTCCCCACACTGTAACCCCACATCTCTGTTCCCTCACTGGCCCAATGACCAGTTCCTGCCTCATGTGGGGGCAGTTTCTGCCCCAGTGGTGCAGTTCTTTAATCCACAGGGCTCCTCTTTGGCTCCTCACTGGGATCTCCTGCATTCCCAGTGCAGGAGACACATCCCTCCTGTGAAACCAGAGCACAGCCTGACATTGAGCCCACACCAAACCATGCCTCACACTGAAATGAGTGTCTTCTTGTGGCCAAAGGCTGTCAACAGGGTCAATTCTTAGAAAGAAAAACTAAAGCCATTAGGCTCAGCTTAACAGCCAGCACAACCTCAGGAAAGACAAACTGTGCTGTGTCTTTCCATTGCTTCTCTCCCCATGTGCAATTCTTTTTTTAGTTTTCTTTTTGGGGGGGTGTGATTGATAGCTTAGCTATGAAAATAAAATTGTTTTCTGTTAAGAAACTTGAAAACAAAGCCTCCCTCAAAGTGTGAATTACTTTTATAGGGGTGGGTTTTGTTTTTTGTTTTTTTGTTGGTTTTTTTTTTTTTTTTTCAAAAGATTGATCTTTTCCTTTTCTCATCTTATGAGTATATATCCCATTAGATCTGCTTCTGTGTAGGAATTGCAATTTTAGCAAGCAATTAATCCATAAATGAGCTATTTCAGAGTTTTAGGTATTGGGCATCACCCTTCAAAGGCTCTGTGCTGGCCTTGGATTACAACTCCATGTTTCCACAGACCTCAAAGGAAGCTCATTTTGCCGGCAGTCATTTAATTGAATTCCCCATAAATCACTTTTGGAAAAATCATGCTCAGGATAATCAGGTGCAGGCAAAAAGAAGAAGGTAGGATTTCTAATAACTCTGTCACTGAGAGATACAGTGACCTTTACATCCTTCAACACTGAACTTCTTGTTGCTTACTTTATTCCAAAGGAAAATATGCAGCCAGAGAGCCACTGAAATTACATTTATTTGATCCTGGACCTCTTGCCAGGGCTGCCGAGTTTCTGTGCAATAACAGGTCCATGATTTTTTCCCATGTAGTTGTCATCTTTGAAACAGACTAGAAAATTTGTGGTTCTGTCACCATCAACCTCCCCCCTCCAAATTCATAATTAAAGATTTTGATTGTTTTGCACTATAGGCAAAGGCAAAATGAAATCTAATTTTATGCATTACGCTGCATTATGTACTCAGACAGTGACAAACTCCAGCACTTTATTGAATAGAAGTGAAAATCTTGTAAAAGGTTATTCTCTTACTATGCACTGAAAGCATTTAAAAACAAAGGAATTCTTATTTCTTACTCTTTTTGGGCACTACACAAACCTTTTGCCACATATTTTCAAGGCAAGAATCATTCCTAGCGCACCAGAAATGAGCTCAGCTTACCAAAACCATTTGCCTACTGTAAGACTTAAGTTAACTGTTTCTATTGGCAAGGTATAAATAAGTGTTTAAATATCTGCATGTGTAACACACCGACTTCAGAGAATGATACTAAAATTCAAAGTCTTCAACACTATTGAAGGTAATTATATTTGGCTGGAACAGGTTTGAGTGTTTGGACTACGTAAAGAACAATGTTAAAGACCTTTCAGACTGGAAACCAAAGTGAAATGAATACATAGAATAGAAAATCAAGCAGAAAAAAACCACCAAAAAAACCCAAACCAAAACAAAAAACAAAACAAATATCCACAACCCCCCCCAAACAAAAAAAACCCAACCCCCCCCCAAAAAAAAAACCCACACCCCAAACAGAGCACAAAGTGTAACTGAATAGTTTTAGTCTTTAAAATGCTTTAAAGTAAACTAGCAGAAGCAAGTAATTCTATTTCCTGCCAAATCCCGATGTATAACTGAGTGTAGCAGGGCACTTATAAATTAACTATTTAAGGAGAAAAAATGGGGTTTATTCAGAAAGCTGAAAAGGCAGCCCATCACTTCCTGAAGCTGCTGGGGCCATGCTGCTGTTGCCAGCCCTTCAGAGCTCAGGCAGCAGCTCCTGCCTCACCAGGAATGAGAATCTCAACACTTCTGATTCAAGTTGCACAGACTCACACCTTGCTCTTCCAAGATCCTTATGTTCAACCCGGTGTAAATTTTAGTTCTTGTCTAATTTTAGATGTTATCTAAGCCTTTAAGTATTTAAAGTCTAAGTATTTAAAGTCACACCCTCTGAAAAAAAAAAAAAAAAAGAATTAATTTATTTATGCAGAGAAGGCAAACACTTGTACCCCAGTGATGGAACAACGTGCTTATGCCTCAGAAGTAACATCAGAGCCCACTGGGAAATTATAAAAAGGAATTGCCTCTAAATGTTCTCTGGAGCCTCAAGAGCAGTGCCTATATGCTGCCTGTGGGAGAAAGTAAATGCAGAAGCATCAAAGTTATCCCCTGGCCCAAGGCAAGTGGTCCCCAGCAGCCAAAGCTGGGGAGCCCAGAGGGAAAAGGAACAGAATCAATGGAGTGAAAGGCAGGAAACATCCACCAGGAACAATCCCCCTTATGATGGCAACTGGGCATCCTCAAGAGCAGCCCCAAAGGGCACAGTGGGGCAGGCTGAGCCCCTCCACACTGATGGCAGGGCAGGATTGGTCTCAATGGGGTGCTTCTCTGGCACCTCCCCAAAGGGCTTCGAGGGTACGAGCACCATGACACCCAGCCTTTCCACAGTTTGATCTAACACCCCATTAACTATCACATCACCAGCAACCCCATCACACCAGCAAATCCTTCCCTGGAGGGGCTGAGCTCTCTGGTTTCCAAAATTATGGAGTAAAGAGTAAAAAAGAAAAAACAAAAAGTCAAAAGCTGAAGCTCAGATCACAGTCAGCAAAATGTTTTCCAGCAGACAACAGCAAAATACCTGAATGGGATGAAGCACAGCACCCTGGTTATATGCCAGTAAACAGGATGGCAAAAGCTCCAGCCAGAATAAAAATGCTTTTATAAATCTTTTCTTTAACATTTTTCACCAACCACAGCAGCTTTGCCAGGGTAAACTGCAAGAAGTGCCTCAGTGAGAACTGTGTTTTGTTTCGGGACTGTAAAATAGTATCAGGAAAGTTAATACTCCTTCAAAACATTCATCTTGTTCTGTCAGGAACACTTCTCACCAGCTAACATAAAAGCTGGCAATACTGTATTGCTGCATTAAGCATTTAACCTAATTTTATGTAAACTAGCAGCAGTTTGATAAAATTTGTTGACATTTGTCATTTTGTTGTGGTTCATTTCATACAGCAGCTTTAGAAGTTCTGCGCTACTGATAGGAAGAAGCCTGATGCAGAGAGAAAAAGGGAGTACCCATTCATCATCTCAAAGCAGATTAAATTAATATCTAGCCAGTAAGAAGTTCAAATATCTTGCTGAGAAATAGATGTAAAAAGGTATTTATATACCAGATTCCTTGTTCAACAGCAACTACACACACCAAAATTACAAAGAGTGAAAACACAAGACCACATTTTCCCCTCATGTCCAGCATTTTCTCCATTTACCTTTAGCAGCTTCATGGCAGTGCACCTCCAATGTATGCACATTATTTATTGAGCTGGGATTTTCCAAAGCTCCTAAAGAGTGGTTTGGGATCCCAGCTTCTATTGAATTTCAATGAATCCACTCATAAAAGAATTAGGAGCTTTAGGAAATTTTATCTTTATTGTTTCATACCACAAGAGCAACATTGTATCCAATTATCTTATCCTTTGCTGGTAAAAGAACTACAACAGAGGTACCCAATTAACAGTTTTTAAGCTACTGAAACTAGTCTCCCATAATTAGCATCCAGAGAATGAAAGACACACTTTTAGCAAACAAAGTGAGACTCAAGCTTTTAAAGACACTTCTGGTTGCTGCATTTCTTTTGCTCCTCCAACTTCAGTTTAATCATGGTTATAGACACTGACATTCCCTAAAATCCCAGAGGAAGTTAATTATCAGAAATGATTTCAACATGTTACAATAAAGGTACATCTACTCAAACTTCCAGAGACAGGGACCATTCAAATTTGGTGATTTAATAATGGCAAACAGTGATGCTGATTTATTAAGTGCAGGACGAGTCAGCCACAAATAAACTGTGTGGGTGGAAGGCATGCAAACATTTGGATAACATTTAGGAAAGCTCAAATACAACAGTGCCAGGATCACAAACAGAACAGTTGAGGCCAATAGGAGAGACAAGGAGGAGTGAAACGTTTTCAGGATTTTGTTGCTGAAATGAATGAGCGTCAAGCACTTTTGGACTTGGTAGTTCCTTTTAGAGCTCTACTCTGTTAATGAGAGACCTGATTCTGTAGGGGTTTATCCCCTCTTATGAGAGGGGGGCTAATTCACAGCATTCAAGCAGTACTTGGGGTCACAGATGGTTCTAAGGAGTAGCTCTGCTGCTGCAGAGTTCTGCTGCCTCTTCTGCTACAGCTGGATTACAAAAGAGCTCAAGGGAACCTTGTTCCAGACCTCAAATCTCCCCACAGGACAACTCTCAGGTCCTGTTCTAGCACCTGTGGGAAATAGGAAAGGTAAGAAGCTTTGAAAGCAGGCCTCAGAAACAGAAAGGGCAGAGAACTTAGAGCTAGATGCACTGCAAAGCCTGAAAGTAGAGAAGATACAATACTACAGCAAGCAAGGACGTGAAACAATAGTTTGAGTTTTTAGGCATGACTAAGATAGACCTTAAGACTGCAGAAAACTCTGCTTAGCAAGGCAGTAGAAGGTTTTAAGCTTAATAATGGAGTATTGTGTATTGTTAATAGAAAGCACACAAGCAAGCACTGTTTGCTTCTAGTGACTGGATAGAACAATTGTTTGTAAGCTTCAGCAATGTGCTATTGGCTGGGAAGTTTTTAAAATCTCTGTAACAAAGAGATCTTTGGATGCTGTTAGCAAGACATGAGCTGTTGCCATCTTTCAGTCGTCTCACCCTGTAATGAGGCTGATGTCACAATAAAGCTCAAAGAGCATCTCCCAGCAGTCCTGTCTGGTTTGGGAAAAGCACCTTCCTCTACTCCATGTCTGAGAGACAAGCAGCAGTCTTGGCTGGAACTGCTGCACCCAGCATTACAACACCCAAACGTAATCAGTGTGCACAGTTTTCAAAAGGAAGCCACAGAAAATAAACTTCTCTCCCTGCTCTTTTGTTTCACCTTGCCCTGGCAGAACACATTCTGACACAGAGGCACTGGTGAGCTGAGATTTGAAAACAACTCGCAAACCAGATGAGCTCTGAAGCTGCAAACACACAGAAAAAAAGCCTTAAGTACTAAATGGAAGGAGTAATTTGCCAATGCACCTTTTAGATCTCAGCTCTGTTAGTAGGAGGCTGAGGAGAAAAGCAGGTAACAGCACATCACATCAAATATTTGGCTGGTTTCAGAAACCACGGTATTCCTCAGGCTTGGCTTACTTAGGATGAATGTGTTATTGAGAGGCACAATTGTGGAATAAAAAACACATAGATACAAAAAAAAAAAAAAAAAAAAAAAAAAAAAAAGAGCATGTTATAAACTGGATCTTTAAGATACAAAAATTTAGCAAAGTTCCTCTACTTACAGTTGCTAAGATAGGCAACTACTTTACAGCTTAAGACCAACACTAGTGGCAAGAATGTTAAAATAAGCCAAAAAATCCAATCAAAACACCAAAAATAAACAACAAAAACCCACCACTAAAACCCTAAATCCAAAACAATGAGTACCACATTGATGTTTCTGAGTGGTAACTTCCTACATCTGGCAGTTATGGAGTCGGCTGATTATACAAATTATTGCCAATGTGATGTTTTTAAACTCTGTGCTTTTTGGCAGTGGATTTGAGTTTTGTAATTGTCTCACTGAAATCCTGTGTCAGGTGAGTCTGCAGGCAGCCATTTCATTTTTCCTTTTAACAGAAAAGCCCTCTGCACATTTGCATCAACCTCCAGACTCACAAATGTCTGTAAAAGCCAAACTGTCTGGCCAGATTCTGGGCTGGCTGATAAAGTTCTATTGATTTTGAGTGAGCTTGCTGATTTAGCCTACTGAAGAACCCAGCATCATCTGATTAGGCTGAATAAATTGATTTTTGAATCCTGACTATTTGCAAAAAAACCCTATAAACAACCAAGAGACCACCCAAGAAAGTGTAAAAATTACTTGGTCAAGAGTTTTATGAATACATTCATTTTTTTTTTTTCCAAAAAAAAAATCAATTTTCTCACAAACAACTGTGCAACAGAAAAGCAACAGAATTTGTTCACTAAATTATTCATTATAAATTACTGACCCAGGTTCCTTGGTGCTGTAAAAAAGAGAATCTTCAGATAGAAAGAACTACAGCTTGCTAAGAAACGGAAGAGAACACAAGTGTAGGTGCTATAGGAGTTCACGTCTGGTTTTACAAAGCTGTTTGTGAGACCATTTAGAGGAAGGTGGGAAGTAGAAGGGGAACAGACTGGTGCTGGAAGCTTTCTGCTGACTCCAGAAACCACACAGGCAGGGCCAGGACACCTCCACACAGCCCCTGAACGCTCAAGGAAGCTGAACCTGCAGAGAGCCCTGCCCGAGTCTTTGCCAACAGACACTGAATTCAACAATAATTAGGGATTCCCTCTTTTCTGTCCCATCCTAGATCTCCTTACAAACACTAATAAAGGAATTAGATTGTAGGATTTCAGGTGGGCAAGTCAACTGAGTCCATTTCAATTGAGCAAGTCAAGGTCAAACAGAGAGAGGCACATCACGTGCGTTTGTGCGCCCAAACAACCTCCAGGTTCTATTGCAACACTTGGTTAAAACTCCACCAGGAGACTGCCCACAAAGAGATTTAGTTCCTCTAGGTTTTCTGTAAAGAGATGCCTGAGCAATGAGACTAATAAGACTTCTCATATTCTCACCATGGGAAAAGCTGCAGCTTGAGAATTTCTCTCCTTTTCTACACTTTGAAATCCCCACAGGAGAGGAGTTAAGAACTTCCACTTGCAGGAAAAGCTTTGATCAATGCTTGCACATTATTAGAACCCAGAAAACCCTATTACTAGGCACAAATCCACAGAAAATCAATCAAAATCCATTTGTTTATGGCTATAGGAACAACTAGCAATATCTGTCAAGCTACACCAAAGAATTCATCATACATAAGACAAAAAAGAGCTGACAAATTCATCTTAAACAAACAGACACATGACTCAGTGCACAGAAACTGAATGTGCTGCGTCCCTGGCATTAGCACTAGGGATCAAATCCATCATAAGAGTATTTTTGATGTAATTTGTAAGTTCCTACAGACACTGTGGTACAAAGTATCAGCAGGAAAATTCAGGAGCATCATACTCATTTTTAATGAGAAACAACTTACCTGATGAAGCCAGAGCAGGCACACATATTTCAACAATTTGACAGCAAATTGTGCTGGCTACAAAACACAGAACCACCCAGTGCAAAACAAAATTGTGAGCAATTATATAATAAAGTTTCACCCAAGGCCCCAGTGCTGTCCTTGGCTCTCACTCAGTCCTGGGCAGAGCTGCACTGAGTGCGAGAGGGCAGCAGACCCAAGGCAATAATTGTTTCAGCCCACACTGTCAACTGGGGCCCAGGCTCCTCATTAACCAGCAGCACAGGGCCATGGAAGCTGGGAAAGAATAAGGATTCCAGCATCTTCCTTCTCTATAACCAGAAATCCCACAGTGTTGACCTCTACTTTTGTTTTAGGACAGGCTTAGAAAAGCATCTGACAAACTGTTCACATTTGCAAAGGGGAAGGGTTTCTCAGAGGACCATGCTGGTGGATGTTAGAAAGGTGTAGACTCTCTTTCCCACTCCCTCCTCTTTTCTTCAAGCCATCAATGAACTCCAAATGCCATGTTTTTAACATGCCACAACTTTAAATGGCACTGCTGAACACAACTCTTACAAACCAGTGCAATAACCATGCAAAGTTCTCAAGAAGAAAATACTTGGTTATCCAGCAAGCTGTTGGATGTGGAACTACATGGTGAGTATCACTAGGCAAGTTAAAAACTTTGTGTGTAACCATTTGTGCGCTCCTATCTCGATATTCATTAGTTAGAAAAACTTTCACCTGCACATACTAACGCTGTGCTTGAACACACATCAGACAAGGGGGTGATTCAATCAATGAGCAGTGCACTAACAAATTCCCAGCTCTACCCAAGGCTTCCCCGTGCAGGATGTTGATTCTGGGAGCCCCAAAGTGTGTGGAAGGTGGTTAATCAGAGCACCCTGGCCACAGCCCCCGAGGCAATTTTCCGATCATTGACAGAACAGGAAGGTTGCAATCACCACGGTGTTTGCCCAGACAGAAATGCCTCCCAGACATCTTGAGCTTCTGTCTCTCATTTTAAATATTAGGCTCCTAAATGCTGTCTGATGTTTGATATTTTCTTTTCTTTGAGCAGCAGACCCCATTTCCAGCCATCTTGATTGTCAGTATTGCTTTGATACAAAATACATGGTTCTTCTCTTACATTAAGTGATTATCCTGGGGATAAAATCAGGAAATTCCCTCATTTTCCCCAGAACACAGGAAACAAGGGAACATTAAGATTTAATAACACCTCATCAGTAGTCTACAAGGCTGATAAGAAAAAAAGTCTGTAAGGTTGCTACTCTGGTGTTCAAAAGCTCTTAGCCACACTAAAAAAAAAACCAACAAGGCCTTCACTATAATTAAATATGTTTTATTAAAGCTTTCCATCATCTTCCTTTCTTTGCTTATTTCCCCCTCATAGCTCTCACATCGTCTTTCATTCCTCCCTTTGATGTTTCTATGCTTTTCATATTGAAAGTATTTTCCTATTGAAAGTATCAAAAATACTTTGCACTCTTCTCTTCCATCCCACCTCCCCTAAATGTACTTAGAGGAGCACATTTCCCTGTGCCTGACTTTGCCTCTCCCCTCTCAGCCCATCAACAGCTCGGGGAGAGCAGAGGGCACACATGCTCCAGTGACAGTGCTCATCACAGAGAGGCACAAGGACACAACACCCTCCATCTCATCCATTTCTTCTGTCTCTCACCTACACTGAGAATGTAACCTGCTCCCCTTGGCAGGGAGACTCGTAAATGTAGCCCTGGTTTTGTGCCTGAGATGTCTTGGTTTTCTGAAATTGTTTTCCCAAAACATTTTCTGTAAACAAGAAACATGGTTTTTGACTATACTTGGTTTGCATTCCTTTTTCCTAGGAAGGACTTCTTATTGATGTCCCTCTGGTCTGATCAATATGATTAAAAAAGTTTGTCTTTGTTTCATCAATCAAATTGGTCTGTGTAGAATAGTATAAAAGAGACACATCCCAAAAATAAAGGAGTCATTTTCAGCCTTCTGAAGTCGAAGGCTGTGTAATTGTAGTGTACAACAGCATCACATCAAGGATTTATAAACCAAAATGGATCTGCCCTTTCCGTTGTGTAGCCAGTGGGAATGAAAATGTCACAGTTTGAAGGGAGATAAAAATCAAAGAGGGGCTCCTCTTTACTTACAGGTGTCTAAGGACTCATCAGACTCATCGGGACAGTCGGGCTCCCCGTCACACAGCCAGTGCCAGGACACACAAGTGACACCATCGTGGCACAGGAACTCCCCTACGTCACACAAGGGATGCTCTTCTGGAAATGAGAATGGGTTACAGTGAAATGGTTAAAGGTGAAGGGGGAAAAAAAAAAATGGAAAGAAAAATAGCACAATGAAAATCAAAAGTGAAAATGAAATGATTCAAAGAGCCAAAATCAAAGCAAATGACAGGAACAATATGAAGCAGTCAATCAGTGGTGTCTGATACCCTCAGTTAGGGAACTCTAACCCAGCTGAAGTTCAGTGGGAGCTGCCCATCACCCTTCCAACCTGACAGGAACAACATCCATGATCTACTTTTATGGAATAAAATTTTAAGAAAATCTGCATTTTTCTAAATATTTCACCATGGAGTAGCTTTGCTCACTAGATAGAATCCAACAAGCTTTAATGTCATGTTACCAGCAAAGAGGTTCCTGACTCACCTCTCCTGCCATAGAAAATATTTTAAAATTGTTTCTAGTAATCAGATTTTCAAGGATGGATTTTTCTAAGCAAAGTTCTACTTAAATACACATATTTATTTTCAGCTATTTCATTAGACACATTTTAATGACAAAATCCTTCCACCATTTTATATAAAAAATACTTTATAGTTCACATGACAAATTTGGAAACAAAGAATTTAAAGTCAACACTGGGGCACCTTGAAAACAACAGCTTTTAAAAGAAGGCAGTTCTGGAGGTTTGGCACACCCACACTATCTGCTGCATTCAACCACCACAGGCTGATGTCCTTGAGATCTAGAGTTAATTAACCCAAGACTATTCCATCATTATTCAATGTAAAACTATTCTAATATTAATTAAAGCTCACAAAACCTCTGTGCAATATATTATATTCATTTTATCAATATATAAATTACAGTAGTGTCTTCCACAAGGTTACATTGCAGATTGCTGGGAAAAGGTTTCCTCATTATTCTTACACTGGCACAAGAGAGAAATAACTTCACTGCAGTCAATACTGCCACGAAGAAATAAAACCAAGTATAAAGAAGGAGACAACACCCAATCCACTTGTAGATCTCTCCATTGGCTTAGCTCCTCCAAAAGCCATGGAGGAATACTAATTCCTTTAGTATTATTACTAATAAATTAATAATAATAATATACTAATTCCTTTAGTATTATTACTAAACGAAAAAGCAACAAGAGTAATTTATTGAAGTTATCATTTAATCATTCCCTGTGTGCAGACCTCATTTCTGAGGTCAGGTTCTCAGCTACTGACACCAGACAATTTTAGAACAAGCCAAATTCACAACTACTATGTAGATAGGTTTCATATTTCTTAAATTAACTATATCACAACTTCTTTTACGCCTGCAAGAATGAAAGGATTTTTGGTTATATCTTAACTCCTTCCCCTCAACAGCAAAAATGAGCAACTGTATAATTAAGAGTGTAAGTTTACATGGAGTGGTTTTGCTTAAAGCTTTCAGGGAGATGATTAAAGGCCCTGCTTTGATAGCACATCTTGAAAAACCATCCTAGAAGCCAGAAAGAGAGGGAGAGAGTTTGGCAAGTTTTAGCATTTCAAAGACGTAGAGTAGTATGAGAAACACACAGAAGAACTCTGTAATATTTGGTTTTAGAGTATTCTTGAAATCCATGATACATTTCTGCTTTCACTACAGGATGAACTGTAATTTTCTGTGTATTGCACATCTGCTTCCAACAGACCTGGGAATACTAAAACCAGCACTGCCAAACGTGTTCACTTATTTATTCAGCTCTGCAAAGATTATTCTTCAGAGCGAAAAAATAGTTGAAAATCCTTTCATTATTAAGAGTAACAAATGCATTTATTTATTTATTTAGAGAGGTTTCTGAACTGACAGCTAAGTGACAAATATTACTGAATAAATATAGAAATGTAAAGTTGTGAAAACACTTCTACAGTCAAGGTCACACAAGTGTCTGGTTCTACATGAACCTCCTCAAGTAAGTGCATGTACAACACCTATAGAATAGAAATCTTCTCTGAAACAAAACCTGGCAGGGTGATTATCCCTTCCCTAGTGCAACAGCTTCTTTCAAACCTGCAGATGGTCACATGTGTCTAGACAAAAACACCAAAAAACCAAAAACAAAACAATCTTATCTTTGTTCCTCTTTTGAGCAAAGATTATGAAAATACCCTAAGTAACTGGATATAAAGAAGTTCTAAAAAGCAGTTTCACACAGAGCTCAGTTTAGTGTGTGTACTCCAAAAAAGGCTTGTTTGCCACTATTTTTTTTAAAAAAACGGAAAAAAATAAGTTATTTCCATACTATTAAATTCTTGCTTTCCATTTTATGCAACAATACAGAAATTATGGAGATGTAAGCTTTTTATATTCTCTACCTTGAGAAAAACTTAGAAGAGTGGAAAAACCTAACTTAGAAAAGACTTTGAAAAATAGATTTGGTTTAGAATAAAGCAGTTTAATATTACCTCAGGGTTTTATTGGCTCTGAAAGTGCTTTCTCAAATGTTTTTATTTTGCATAACGATGGAATGATTTTTATCTTAAGCTGTTATCTCTACAGAATAAATTTGACCAGTTAATCATGAATACTCACTAATTAGCGGGCTATAAAAAAATAAAAACCACAACAAGCCCCTTGCTAAAAAATAGTCATCTATGACAGCCCAGAAGTAAAACAGTTCTTTTCAGTGACACCTTTTTTCCTTCTGTAATACCTGAGCTGTGCAGGAAAGCTCCCAGTGGATGGGAAAATTCACGTTTTTAACATCCCAGTTCTTTGAGATACAGAGCAGATGGTGAGAAATCATCCCTCTATGGGTAAATGAAAGCTTTGCCTCCCTAAGGATACTACTCCTATGTTTCTATCCTATGCTGCAAACACCTGGCAGTGCCTCTTAGAAGGAAAGTTTATAAAAAGGAAAAAGAAAACCTGGTGCTTTTGTTTTCAAGTCAATATTCCCACAGCCAAAAACGTGGTGGTTTTTTGTGGCTTTTTTTGTGGCTTTTTTTTTTTTTTTTTTTTTTAAGAGGACGAAGCTCAAAATCTTCATTAGGAAAGCAACTAGAATTATAATGTAAGAAATGACACTGAACTTGGAAATACCAAAATTCCATTATAACAATTAAAGAAAAGAGGGAAAAAAGGGAAATCAACCAACTAACCAGCACATAAGGCGATGACTGAGTGATGCCTGCTTGGGCCAGGGATGCTCCTGGATTAAAAAGGTATTTGCCTCTGCAAAGTTGCATGCAGCTCCTAAATAAGTAGGGATAAAGATCACTGCCTGTGATCACATGGACTGTTCAGGGTCAAAGGGATCGGGACTCTTCCTAATTGAGGGAAGAAAAGCAAGTCAACAGGACTCTTGAAAAGAGCTATATGGGTAATAACTGTGATATAATTGAGTGCTCTCCAGCTCTGTCACGAGACTGGAAATATTCGCTGTGAATCTAATTAAGAACTGCCTTGGTCAAGGAACCAGGTGCCCAGAGAAGCTGCTGAATTCCAGGATAGTGCTTCCCACTTCCAGCAGTCCCTCGCTTGGGCTCTCTGAGGATCTGCCAGGCTCCTGCTGTGGTGGTGGTGACCCCCCAGCCGCTCGGATGGGAATTGTTTGGTGCTCTGTCTTCCGAGCACTTCCAGCTCCATCTGCCGAGAGCACCTGAGAGAGCCCAAAAAAAAACAACCTCCCATATGGCAACGCTCTTCAAAGCGAGCAAAACTCAGCCTAATAAAGTCTTGAGCCGTTAGAGCAGGGAGCCTGCTCATTAGGCTCTCACTAAATATTCAGAAAAAACCACATGTGCACACTAACCCAAAAAAGCACATTCCTAGAGAAGCTTTTGAAGGATATGATACAAGCACGAAGGGAATGAATGCTGAAGGGATAAGAGATCATCACAACATACTATTCTAAAGCTTTCATAGCAACAGCTTAAGATTAATGTGAAGCAAGAATGCCTCATGAGTTGAATTCATTCAATTTTGCACTTTAAAAAAATCACTGTATTTCAAATGGAAAAAAAAGAAAAAAAAAAAAAGACCAAAAAAGGCTGAAATTTTCAATTCCCTCTCCATTTTCAAGGAAGAGGGCAAGAAAAAATGCACATAGACTAGGGGCATGCATGTGTGAAACTGCTTATTATATTTTCTACTTAAGAATGCTTAGATCAAGGAATGAACCATGAAATCCATGAATAAAAATGATAAACTGATAGACCACAGCTAGTTTGTCCCCAGCAGCATTCCCAGAAAAAAACCTCATAGTTGAGAAGGGGAATTTCCTGTCAAATAGTATTTTTAGGGTTTCTTTCAGAAGCAAAAGAGCAGGAAGACTAACAAAGAGAAGAAAGGCCAAAAGGAGTGGTCAGAAAACTGCAATCCAGCTGTAGATTTCCATTGGGATCCACTGGCATCACCTGTCTGCAGGACCAGGAATTCTACCAATGACAATAAATCCATTCTGCCACATTTCAGGGATATTATGCAACCAAAAACTTGCACTTTTAAGTTCTTAATTAGTTTTGCTTTGATTTTAATTAAGTTGTCTTCATTACAAGAGTTTAAGAACTCAGAACTATTTTTTCCCCCCCTCTCAAAAGCATGTTTTCCATTTGGGATTTTCTGTGATCTCTCATTGAAACATGTGAGGGTTTCCAGATTAATTTCAGCAAAATTTACTCCGAAGTTGAAAAGTATATTCCCGTATTAATTTATGACAGAAATCATCATACGCCAAAACTTAAATTACTGCAACTGAAAGAGAGATGTGAAGAAAGAGCATGCACAGCATTTCCTACTTATGAATTTCAGACCTTATAGAATACTTCTCAAACCTTTTGTACCTTTGGAGTTAAATCTACATTTTAAGAGCCCAGCAGAGAGTAAAACATTTACATTTTGGCCGCACTAAACTACAGACAAAACAATAAAACAAAGTTTTACATTCAGGGTATAAAATTCTGATTTTGATACCATTTATCTCTGTCCTACCCAGCTCAGTATAATGCTGTGTTCAAATGTTCATGAAATTTTATTTACAGAATCCAAAAATCCCTCACAAGATCTATCATATTTGTAGATTTATGCTTCCACAATGCAAAGGGGCTTAAAGAGCTGCTGGTATGCTCACATGAAGCATCCTAAACAGGAATATGGATGTTTTATGTGTATTTATTCAGCTCTTGGCATAACAATTATCACTTACTCAGCATTTACTAATCAGCTAATTGCTTTATCCATAGGCAAGGCACACACAGAGGTACCTGTCAGTAAAAGCACCATATGCTCACTTTAAACCACAAGTGTTTAATTTCTATCTGTAAATTCTTCATATTTTTTTGACTTGCTCTGTGCTAGTATGATTTATGGATCAGATTCAGCAAATATTGATAAGAGTTCAGTACTGACAAGAAGATGAGAAACATCCACTGATTGAAGAAAGTTCTGGAGTATTTCTGGAAGTGGGCAGGTGATAAGTTTAGGGGCTGTCTTGTTCCTTGTTCTTTTTGGCTCTTCCTTTGCCAAAAACATATTTACATTAAGGAGGAGGGGTGACCCCAAGTCTCCTCCTGGATTTGAGCAAGAGAAGGTTCTTCAGACTCAACTTGGCACAATATGGACAGAGAAATTCAAGAAACACTCAGATAATGAGAAACACCCAGATATTCCTCAGCCAATTTTTATCTAATCAGCAAAGAGTTACAGAATAATACCTATCTCAGCAAACTACAAAATGGCACAATAGTTATGCTCCTTAATGGCTCAAAAATACCACAGACTAGCCAGGTGCCTTCTCTAACAAAATAGACAGACCCTAATAGTAACACATTACCTGCAATCCTGCCTTTTGCCAATCCCTGCTCAAAAAAAAAGGAGGCTGAAGGCCAAACAAGCTCCCTCTGAACCATTTCTTCACAATTATCCTTCACCTCTTTGAAAGCTGGAGGAAACAGGCAAACACACTTCCCCAGGGTGAAGTGTTCCTTCTCTCCAAACAGCCTGATGTGGATTAAACATAAATGTCAGGGTGGAGGGTCAGAGTGACCATCACTTCTCCCTGTGTGTGTGATGGGTGACAAGTGCTGTACCAGAGTCAATGAGGTGCCCTTTCAGCTGCTGACAGCCAGTGCCAGGGTGAACACGAGCAAAAATGTTCTCACTTGTGGAAAGCCTGCAAAGGCATCCACTGAAACAACTCTTCTTTCTTGCCCACATTAAAGAACAAAAAACCCCATCTGTATGGAAAGTGAAAACCTCTGAGCCTCTCCACCACCTTAACCTGTATTATCATAGTGTGTTCATATAATTATAACTTCATTTCCTACTTGACAGGAAGAAATGGTTGCGACAGAAGACTTGAAAAAGTTAATAAATATACAGAAATAAGAAATAGGTTTTTATAAGGAACTGCAAGCATCTTGGCAAGACCTTTCTCAGGAGCTCTTCTATATGGACACTTCCTAGACACTTGGATAAGCGACACAAACTTTCACGTGAAAAAGGAATTCCAGGAGCGAAGACTTGACTAACACATTTCTTGTACACAGACACATTTCCTGCTTAATTAGGAAGCTCAACGGAGAAAAGACTGAGGTTTTCAGCTGCTCCCAGGATCAAACCTGCAGAAGGTCTGACAGGCAAACTCCTGAAGAGCACAAGGAATGAGCAGACGGGTGGGGACCGAGGACAAGTCACCCGGCGCCGATTTCAAACCCGGTTTGCCGCAGAGCGCCACTCGCTGTGCCTCAAAGCAGGACTTCAAATGAGTCTTTTTCATCTCCTATCTGTGCTACCTCTTGGAACTTAGGTATTTCCAAGTTATGCTTCTTTCTTTGCTGAGTTGTAACGCTTCCAAACACAATTCTAATGTTTTCATGGCAAAATTGCTCCTGTTTCTTAAAGTGGGATGGAAATCCCGACTTGAGATAAATTATTTAAATAAATGCCACAGAAAGTATTTTCTCTTTTGAAAGCTGAAACATTCATTACATAGCTTATTACAATACCTTTGATAAGCCCTCTGCTGAGCAGATGTTCTATCATCGTGAATTTTCACATATGAACGTTTTTAGCAAAAACTAAAAGATAATTAATTTAGATAAATTTCATCTATCAAAGGGTAATCAGTGATGTCATTGTTTTAATTTGGTAGTTTTCTTACCGTGTAAAACATAACAAAGTCATTTCACTTGAATATTTCAAACTCTCATAGAATGACATCTGTCCACACAAGGATGGAAAAACACAAACTGTTAAGATATTTTAAGATGCTGGGAACATTACGGGAATAATAATTAAAAAAAATGCTCTGCTTATCATCACTTTGAATAAAAGTAAAGTTTTCAGTTTTCTCTTAAAGCAGAGATAACTACGAGGGATAGATAAGATCTAGGTAACTTCGATGACTGCATAATTGGGAAAACAAACTTATACTGAGAAAACAGAAAATAAGTTATCATAAAGGATTAAAAAATTAAAAAGTAGTATGGAAGGAACTACAAAGTATCTGGATTGAATTGAACTATCATCTTTGCATTCTCCTTTATTTCCCTGAAGAAGGATGTTGAGGCTGTGTTAGCATCGGTGCTTCATTGTTTTAGGACTCAAGCACAAATCTTACTCCTTTTGCCATATCCAAAAATTACATCTTGGCTAGGATATCAAAAAGGTTAATCCCGAAATCACAGAATCTTCTATCAGCTAAATGGTTTGCTCTCAGGAGGTTTCATAGTCCAGCTCCCTCACAGGCTGCCAATGCAGCTCTTGGATGCAGCAGTGGAATTCCTGCCCTGCCTGGCTCCCATTCCAGCGGATCCCACATCTGCCCCAGCGGGCTCCAATCCCATTTGCCTAGCTCCAGTGTGATACAGGTTAGTACATGGCCAGGTTTTATCAGCCTGGTGTAAATCTATCAGTCTCAGAGTCTAGTCCTTCAAGAGTGGCTTGAAATAATTTTAGCAAGACCGCTCTTCAGAGGTGTTTTCTAAAGGAAAAGGTTTAATAAATGTTAAAAAAACCCAAAATAACAAACATTACAGAAAACAGATGAAAAGCTGCACACAAGTGTCCAAGATAACCTCTGACACCCTGCTAGAAACACCCCAAAAGGGCTCTTACTTCTTTTGGGCTCTTTCCTAATTAATGAATGTTTTAGGAGGGACAACCTGGTGTGCTCCAATAAGGAGAGATACAGGATTTGAGGAACAGAGAAAAGGTTTGATAGATGCTTCTCTTGGCACTGAGCCAGTCACTACCAGGAGGATATGGAAAATCCTAGGTCAACTTCTAAAGTGTCTAAAGGTAAACTGGAACTCTTTCTCTATTTGGAAACACCAGCTGGGGTGTGTGGAGTGCATTACCACACCAGTGCAGCAGCACGGGGACATCCATCCTCCCTGCCCACTCCTGGGTGGCTCCACTGCCAGTCATTTCATGGTGCCTGCTCTGCTGAGCACCATCAGTGTCACTGTCAGGTGAGTCTGCTAGTCTTCCTGCTCACACACACATCCTCCCTAGTCTACGTGCATCTTTTCTTCCTTGAAAACTGAGAGGGAATTGAAAGTTTTGGCTTTGTGGTTTGGGTTGTTTTGGTTTTTTTTTTTCCCCACTTAAAACACAGGGGTGGGGTTGATGGATGGCAGCACTGCCTTTATCACACAGCAACCAACTCCACTGGCTGGGGAAGATGTGGGGAGGAGCTTGCCTTGCACACAGTGTAACAGTACAAACGAAATACAGAACTTATTTCATTACTATTTTGCCGAAGATGAAAAGGCTGGAGAAGTGAGAACCCAACTCTTGGAGAAAGCCTTCTCAGAAGGCAACACGCTCATTTTTTCCCAGCTAGAAAGGAAGGCAGCCATGTCCTACCCTGCTCTCACAGCCAGGAGAGCCAAGCCTGCTGTCACCAGGCATTTCTCAGAATGCTCCCACTTAAAATGACACAAAATAATGATGAACAGGTTTCAATAACAGATGGAAGCCTATTACATAATTCAGTTTTAATGACCAGAGAAATCTTAAATATGACGGGTTTGTTTCGTGCAACAAGAGACTTATATTAAATGAAACAGCCAAATCTGCTTCCATAAGCAACCGCATATGTTTAACACACATTTGTTTTATATTAGGATAATTAATCTAGAGGGAAATGGGGTTAAATACTAACAAAACTTTAAACTATACTCAGTTATTGAAAAGATGAGAGACCTAGCAGAAAACCCAGATAAAATCCCTTTCTACATAGTGTCTACATAAAGAGCTAAAAGGAAAATCTCATTACCAGGCTTAACCATTTTACTCAGGTTGGTTATCACCAAATATTAAATACACAGTAGTAATATTAGAAACTTGCAACTAAAATAATCTGTTTCTCATATAAACCTTTAAAAATTGACTCTAATCCTACCAGTGTCTCCACAATTATGCTGGGCCCTACGGAAATTGTATCCATTATTTTAAATAACTACAATCAACAGTTCTAACTTAAATTATAAGAATTAAGTAAAAGGCACATCAAAGGGCTGCTTAATATAGGTTTAATTGCAATTTAACAGTTGGGAAAGTAGTTACAATTGTGCTCTTCTGCATTTCAGGTCTGACTTTCTTGATAGCATGATCCTAGACCATTAATTTAAGGGTAATTTGGAAATGCGTACGTCGAATAATAATTTTCACACCACTAGAGAGCAATGTATTGTGATATTAGCTGCTGCTGTCAGCGGGTCTTCAATGTGATTTTTCTGAACAGGCAAACTTATTATTCACAGGCAGCAAGATGCAATATTTAGCAAAAGGTCTCTGCAAAAAAGTTCAAAATGATATTTCACAGGCCAGTTTGCATTTTTTCCAGAAAGTCCACATTACACAGAAGGATCAAAGTAAAGGGGAGGTGTGACATCAGCCTGGCGTCACCCAGCTGATCTCCAAACAAGTGGAGGAATCTCTCTGCTTGGATTTATTGCCCCGTCCCCAGGACGGAGGGAACGGCACCAGGGGAGCCCTGAGTGGCCACTGCAGGATTAATGAGCCCATCTGCCCATGGGCTCCTTGGAAACAAGGAGGAAATGGCCAAAGTCTCAACACTGAGAAGAGCTGCTTTGATAAAAGGATGGGAAGACAGGCTTCAAGTTTGGACTAATAACAAAACACTATTTTTAAAGGGAGCAAAGTGTCACCCTTCTCTGTCAAGAGCTTTACTGCAGGAACAAGTCCTTGTCCTAAGCTGCATCCTACAGTCACCACTGGCTCATCATGCATGGAAAACCAAGTAGTATCACTCAGAATTTTTAAGTGTTACTAAAAAAAAAATTATTAATGTTTTAAAACAAATATTTTTTTTAAAAAAACAACAGTTATATATAAATTAAGCATTGAATTATTCAAAGGCAAACAAAATCCAAGGAACCAAGTTTAGATTATCCAAGTTTAGATAATTATTCCTTTGATTTATTAACATGACATTCTTTTATGATTCATAAGTGTTGACTATTATTTAAAAAAAATCTAATAAAAAAAGCTATCAAAACAGATACAAGGGAAATAACTTTGAATATAATGTTATCAACCAACTTGGTCAAAATAATTTTAAAAGTTTCATGAGAAGGCATTTGGACACTTGACCAAAACCAAAAGAGCCCCACATATCCTTGTGGAGGAAACATTTAATTCAAAGGCAGCATTCCTGTGGGAAGGCTTTCCTCAGCTTTTTTTTTTTAATCCCTGCCATCCCTGAGGCTATTTGTGTCACATAGGATGATCAAGAGAAACAGGCAATTAGGAAATTAAATACAGCATCAGGAACAGAATCGATAGGATGGTATGCAGGATTACACACACAGAGTAAATGTTTTAGTTGCACAAAATCCAAGGAAGATAGAATTCAATTTTTGATGTAACTGCTTTCTTCAATCTATTCTGAGGACTGAAGGGTGGCCAAGAAAACTTTAAGAAATTCCACTGCAGTCATGGAAATGAGGCTCATAACCATGATGTGCTGAACAAGGTGTTGGTGGACACCTGAACAAATACGACATATCCAGGTTTCACAGGGGAAGGTCTCACCACAGAATGGGCAGGAGGAAATCCATCACAAATCAAGACTCAGGCCCCTCTCTATCCAAAAATCTTAAAGTTAGTTTTGAGACCTTCCATACATAAGGAAAAGATAATTACAATTTAAATGCTGGCTGAGGAGGCAGGAAAGGAAATCAAAAATTTCATATTCAGAAAAAAAAATTGGTCATCTTTAAATAGAAACGAAAAGGCATGGGACAGGTGGTAAACTCAGGATCAAACCTACAGACAGAATAATTTTGGCAGGTCAAAAGGATGATGGATGTTTAACCTTTGTTAACAATACCAGATCTCACTACATCAGCAGGGGTGCTGAGGATTTTATTACCAGCTTCGCGAGCTGCCGAGATTGTGAAAAGAAAATTATGCCCTGATTTTACCATACAAAAAGTGAACAAAGACTCTTTGCATTGAGCTGCTTTGCCTCTAAATGCTGATTCAAGCTCACCCTTAAGTGATTTCATGCATACCACAGGTGAGCCAAGGATTTATACTGTAAAACAGGTAAAATCTTGTCAACTGTCACTTCCAGACAGCCGTGCCAGTTGTTCCCAGCCACATCCAGATGATGCAAAAACATATGCTCAAACACTGTCTGCTGGGATTATTAAACAAACAGAGTGCTCTGTAGACTAAACCATAATTAGGTACAAGGTTGGTATTGTAAAAGCACAGTAATTATGGCCCTGCTTGTTCCACTAGTTTCCTTAGCACTAAAGATGTAAATTCTCAGAGCTAACATGAAAGTGGCAGTTTTCAGTTCAGAAGTCTCCTCTCCTCTGATGGGAAGAAAAAAAAAAAAAACCACACAAAAAAACCCCACAACACTTCCATAAAGCTAATAAAGCCAGCAGACTCTGCTGTATATATATGTGTGTGTATATATATATATATATATATTAAAACTTCCTGGAACTTTGATCAGGCCACAAATAAGGAGCTTTTATATCCCTGTGCAATATGGACCACTTAATGGAGTTAAGTGACATTCATCTTTATACCATCTCCTCCCCTGAGAACAGAGTAACAGCAGCCGCCTACACAGAAAAAACAATATTAGAAAGCATGTATTTTTAGCAACTTTAATTATATTCTAGCAGCAGGAAAGAAAGAGATGCAGAAGCGTGCGAGCAGGCAATTCTCCCCAGAAGACAGACACAGCTTTGGAGCTCTGCAGCAGAAGGATTTCACTAGTGAGGGGGCTGGAGCCAGAGAATTACTGAGGGGACTGCTCTGGCAGTGCTGGGCTGGGCATTCCCTGCAGCTGCTCCACACACCCTCAGTAACTAAACCAAATCACTGGAGCAGACACAATCCTTAACAATTCCTGCAGAATGTATGTACATGCACTCCAGAGAGAGATGGCTTGGCCTGATCTATGACCACAGTAAGAACAATACTTCTTACTTTTTTTTTTTTTTTTTGGTTGTGGTTTTTTGGGTCAGTTGCATTGGTTTTTGTTTTATTTGTTTTGGTCTTTTGATTTTATATATATATATATATATTTTTTTTTTTTTTTTGGTAGCATCCCATTTCGAAGTTTCCTCCAGGTGGGGATTTGCTGCAAACAGTTCTCTGTACTTCAGGGCACAGCCAAAAAAGCAGTTTTACCTCTCAAATCCACTGTTGTTAAGAAGCAGTGGACCTGATTGCCAGTCTACATTGTGCAACATTGGTAATATTTTTAATAAGTATCCCCAAAGTAACTGATATTCTAGCCATGTAATGGTCAAAAAGACCAAGAGAGATCCAGAGAAATGGGGTTCTGAATTAACGCAGTTGATGAACTCAAGTAACGTCTTTCAATAGACTAAAGCAGATTTTCTGGGCAGTAGGCTGAGGGAAGACACAGGACAAAACATTCAAATCACTACTGCTGCTGATTACGTGTAATCAGACTTTGATCATACCTATTCCTTTGGCTGTGTGCAGGGCACGATGGATCACTTAGACTGCATTTAAGATGCAAGTGAAGAAAAGAGCTTCATCTCATTCATAAAGAACACATTTTCCTGCTGCAAAGTCCGTGCCTCTCGCTGAGCAGCGCAAATAACTGCAGGATTTGAAAGAAGCTGAGCTTAGGAAATATTTACATCACAAAGGTAAATGTTGAGTTTGATGGTTTAGTGCCATATTAGTTTGGGGAAATGAGGCCTCATTTCTTGGCTGTGAAGGGAGGCAGTTTTGTTGTGGAGGTGCTGAAAGGCACCTGCATTGCTCAGCGCTGCTGTCCCTGTGTCCAGCCCAACCTGAGGCAGCTCCACATTTTTAAGAAATCAAAGATTTAAAACCTGTAATAGAAAATTACTGTTGTAGCAAGCAACAGAGCATCCCATGCATGTTACGTTTTCAGGGTGGATGTCATCAGTGTAGACAAAATTATATCCACACCAGAGACTTTCTATTGCAGAAATAAATAACCAGTGAAAGAAACCCTCGCTCAAAATGCCACCGCTTTAAAGAACTGCATTTAACTGCTGAGTTTTACAACCACTATTAAAATAAGTGTTAATAAAAACCACACACTTAGAGCATATGAATATACATTCTTGTGGGGGTGTCTATTACAGCTCCAAGAAGCAGGACCAGAAGTAAATACTCCCCAGGTGGCTCAGCCCACTTGCAGCTGAGACAGGGGAAGGATCTGTGAAGATTCCTTCCCACTCTTACTTAAGCAGAGCTGAAGGAATTTAAAGCCTGGCAATCAATAACCCAGACAGAGGCCTCCTGCACGATGGGTATAAACATTTTGCAGCGCCATTAACACATCCCTGTGCGCTTCAAAACGGAACCCTGATGTATCCTTTAATAATCCAGGAGGATTATAATGCTGACTGCAAGTTCTTAGCAAATAAAGTTGTGCTCACTCAGGGATACTTTTTGTCTAAAACTCTGCCAGGAACACATGCTCTGCAATATCCAATATGATCCCCTTTGCACACCACTGCTGGGGCCAGGTCAAGTACCAGCTCTTATAAATCAACAACAAAAAGTTTAAAATGTCAAATTATAACTCATTTTGTACTAAAAAAAATATACACAACATCAACTATTTAAGTTATCACTGCAAGACTTGTGTAATAAATATTTTAAGTATTTCATTTCTCAAAAATCATCACAATAGCTCACATTATGGTATGAGAGTCAAAAAATATTAACTTTAGTTTCGCTTCCTGTATTTGCAGAACAAATACAAGCCTGAACTAGGGCTCAGGGAATGGAATATTTAGTTTGTACAATCTAAATATATCTCCCAGGGAAAAACAATTAATTATCTTTGTTACTGCCACCAGTGCTGAGAACAGCTGCAAGTTCTGGCTTGCCAAGTTCACGTCATCGAGGGTTATTCCTATTAATATCAATTAAGATCTAAACTGTTTGAGTCTCTACAATAATGACACTCGAGTACATTTAAAGTGTCATCTCACAGAAAGCACACCTGTAGCAAAACAGTGACACCTATTCTTTTTCTAACCCAAAAAAAAAAAAGCCACCAAAAAACCCAACAATTAAAATTTATTTTTTTAAAAAAATCAAGAATTATAGCTGTGACCCACTGAAATGCATTTGAGCACTGGTAAGCAAGGCACATTAATTCATAAGATGGCCCCAAAGACCTGTGCATTTACTTTCACTTGAGAAGTGTGGTAAAAATTTAGTTCCTGAATTGAATCAGAGACTACTCTACCTTCACTTGGGGACTGCCACCAAAGCAGCCCCCAAAGCCACGTCACACCGGTGATGCTGAGTGACTTCACTGCTGAGGATCCCTGGAGGAAACTCCTCCCTGCCATGAGTCCACCTCAACTCTGGGATCTGCAAAGAAATTAATCCTCTCAACCTAAGAGAATCCAAGCATTCCCTCACAGCCTTGGACTTCTATAGGATATTTAAATCCATTTCTCATTAAGTCACTGCGGGCTGATGAGTACAAAGAACAATTCTCTCATTGCAACAAGTTTCTTTAAGCAAGTAAGTTCCCATAGCAGAACACTGACAGTGAACCAAGTCTAACTGAACTGCACTCTAGGAATTAACAGACTAATCATTTCTCATTATTTACCTTTAACTGACTGATAAAAATAAAGCCTTTCATTTTTTTTTCCTCTGTTAGATCCATTTTCTGCAGTGGTGTTAAAGGAAGCAGGAAAATGACCAAAACAACAACAACAAAAAAAACCCCACAACAACAGAAAAACAAACAATCCTCAAGAAAACTACAGGAAGGGTTTTGAAGATACCCCCAAAGATTGCATTGTGCAAGTAAATTTATGGTAGCTTTGCAGGGAATTTTAGGTAAGATCCAGCAACAAACCAAGGCTGCTCAAGAGCTGCTATCTGCACAAATAAAAAATATTTTTTTCCAGTCATTTGCTTCTTAGTAATGAACACTATCATAAATATTGAGATAGCTTAGGCAAAAATAAGTCTTCCAAGCCTGGCAGATACAAATATCAGAAAAAAAAAAAAAAAAAACAAAAAAAAAAAACAAGAGATTTTAAGGGCAATTTGACAAGAAAAATAAACCATATGCTTCATTTTGAAGAAAATCACATGTTATCACTGAGGACAAAGCCAGCATTTCAGGTAGAAAACATGAATATTGAAGATGACCTAAGGTGGTGAATGCAGATGGATACACAGGGGAAGACTTTAAACTCACACCACCTGTTTAAAGATATTTCAATGATCCCTTGAGGTATTCATTAAAATGGCTGGATATCTGAAAGCATTTTGGAAACTTGCCTTTTGAGGAAACAAAGATGACATTGTAGTATTGTAAACAGCCTTCAAAATTGTGAAAGTTTTGATCAACAAAAACCAGAATAAAATCAGGATAAGATGCTATAGTCAAACAGTATTTTCTTAATTTCTCTTCTAAATGGAGAAAGAATTTTTTTATTATTATTATTACTACAATTTGACAGAAAAAGATGGTAAATCAAATAGAGGTGATCATGCATTTCCCAGGATCTCCAGCTGGGAACATTGATGTGTTTAAGCAGCCCCTGAAAGGGCAGAGTGAGTCCTCCTGAGGACATGCCAGCAGAGCTCTGTCTCAGAGCCCCAGCAGGATCCAAGGATCTGCTGAAATCTCTGCACACCATTCCCAGCACACCACAGACAGAGGCACCAACAGGCAAACCGCCCACAGAGTGTCTCACAAAACAATATTCAGACTGCCTTGGCCACTGGCTCACCTTTTCTGTTTCCATCTCCTGCTGTGCTGATGGAGATCCACATCAGAAGAGCTTTACCCCAGCCCACATCTGGGGCATCACTTTCCCTGGCTTTTGTTCCATCAGAAACTCCCCACTGGGAATGATTTTAGCTTGAAAGGGACGTGACACAATGCCATATGAGGAGTGAGGAGGTAGAGCTGGACCCATAATTTCCCTTTTCAGGTGGACATGTGAGCAGTTTAAACTCCACTGATTTTAGCAGTGAAAAGAAAGCCTTTAAGGTTTTCATTGGACAACTACAAGAAAATCACTTTTCATGGTCCCACTCCCTGACCCTGCTGGTCTCAAGAAGGACATTCTTTGGCCCTCCTGGTTTTCTGTGCTGGCCCAAAGGTCACTGGACACCATCTCCTTTCTAATTTCTACCAAGTGACATTATTTGTCATTCAGATGTGGTCCAGAGGAGGCCACAAAGGTGATCAGCAACTGGAGCACCTCAACTAGACAGAAAGGCTTGGGAGGGTTGGAACTGTCCAGCCTGGAGAAAAGAGCTAAAGTAATCCCTCTAGGATTTCTGACAAGGGCCTGGAGCAGCAGGACAAGGGGAATGGCTTCACAGGGACAGGGTCAGATGAGACATCAGGAAGAAATCCTTCCCTGTAAGGGGGGTGAGGTCCTGGCACAGGTTGCCCAGAGATGCTGAGGACGCCCCATCCCTCCAAACTCTCAAGGTCAGGTTGGAAAGGGCTCTGAGCAACCTCATTCAGTTAAAGATGTCACTGCCCTGCCCACGGCAGTGGGGTTGGAACAGATAGCCTTTAAAGGTCTCTTCTCCAAGCTATTATGTGATTTCAAGATTTAAGAATGCCCCAGACAAATTGATGGGAAGATAGAGCTCTCCCTCATCTGAAAAGGGAAAAGGACTGCAGTAACAGGGCTGCTGTTATGGAAGCTACAACTAGATGAAATTATACTAGGATAGACAAGAAAGAGATGAAAACAGAGATGACTAAAAATATTAAAAATTAACAGCATGAAAGCAAAACAGAAAGCAGATCAAGGAGTTAATACCATGTGTGAGACAGCTTTCATACTCTTGGAAACTGGACCTCTGCACATCCAAATCCACAGAGGCACCAGGTGAGTCAAAGGGAACTTTTTATCAGTGGTACACTGAGTTTGCATCAAGCAGACAGGGAAAATAACCTCTGAAAGAGAAGCCTTATTCAGCATTCAAACCCAAATGCAGGATTGCTCCTGTTTAACTCAATGCTGCTTCTAACAAAGTGGGAGAGACTAGACTTATTTTATTGGCTTGCAAGTTCATTTTTATTCTGATTAGATTCACTGATTGACAGTATGAAGAAGCACAATGGTGTCTAAGGAACACAGGACCAAGATGTCCTCAAGGCTGACGTTTCAGTACACAACAGGACATTTATGACTCAAAAGCAATTTTTTTATTTTAAAAATGTCCAAATAGCATCTTGCAGCAGGGTAAAATCCCTTCCAAGTTTTTCTAGTCATGGTCTTGTTGAAAAACTCCAACATAAAAGAGACCACTTAATGAAGAATTCTGATTTTTCCCCCCAACCCTGAAGGTAACTGCCTTAAGTACTGCAAAAATTAAAATTCAACTACACCAAATTTAATATAGATAGTTACTTTACATAACTTAAAAGTGATGAACACCAGAAATCTGCAGAACTACAGAAACCATAAGAAAATAATTTTATAAGTTACCTAGAAGTAATAGCCTCTTTTAAAAGTTGCCTTTTCTTTACCAAACCCAAGCTCATATTTCCCATCTTCTCCATTTTCTGTTATTTTTTCAAATAGCTCCTGAGAAATCCTGTTGCCATTTTTCATAAGTCCTGGCCAGACTTTTCCTGCTCTAGGCATGGAAATACATCATTAATCCAGGCACACTGTCTTCCCTCAGTTTTCTGATGAGCTTGCCAGAGAAGGAACTCTATTCCTACTCCACCTCCACTTCTGCTTGCAGTAATACTACATTGGTATCACACAACTGCATTTGAATAATCAAAACACCTCCATGCACCAACATGAAGCATAACTTCTTCCTCAAGTATTAACACATCCACATAAATGATTTTAGACTTCCAGCCTGCTGAAATACCATCTGGGGAATAAAGATCATCTAAAGAAGAGATCAAATGAATGTTATTTATTTAGCAAAATTAAACAGAGGTTGATGAGAAGATCATCAGGTCTGAAGAATGTAGAAGAGATTCAAGAAAAAGGAATGTTTTTACAGGTGTCCTTGTCCTTAATATCTAGACTGGTCATGATTTAATGTCAAGAACGTTAGAAAACATAACTTTTGAGAATTTTTTCCTAATGACCAATAAAGGCATATAAATAATAATAATAATAAAATACAGTGGAGCCTAAAGAAAGTGATGATTAGGATACAAAGGTGTTTGTATAACACATTCTCAACATTCCTCACCCATGAAGCACAGACAGTACAATCAAAACTTTCCTAATGACCACATTTATACTTTGTCTTCATGTGTTTACTCAGACTCATGATCAAAAGCATTTTTTCACTGCAATGCCAAGACCAGGAGCTGGTACCTGCCAAGCTGCATTTAAAGACAGTAGCCAAAAGGAAAATATATTGGTACCCCTTGAAAAATCTGTCCTCCACTTAATTGCAATGACCCCAAGGTAATGAGCATTTCCTGGAACACATGAAGTATTCTTTTCTGACGAGCACAGAATATATTTGTTTCCCAAATTAGGTAGAACCCTACAGATGTTGGCATTAAGTGTACTGATGGGAATCATGATCATCTGTCAGAAAAATGTATAAATCCTCTGGGCTCTATAACAAGCTGACAGCATTCCCGTGAAATATTAACTAGGCACGATGCAGCCATTGACATTTAACTCCGTTTCCACTGGATTTTTTCCTCCAACTCATCATTGCTCTCAGCAGTTTCCTAAAGCTCTGTGTTTTATAGAAATGGCCAGATGTTTAGATTTGTATTTGATGACATAATTGCAAAACTGCAGCGGGAGAGCAGCTCAAGCCCTGCAAAGGAGCTGCAAAACTGCAGAAATGTTCTGCAATGTGGTGAAAGCCACATTAACAGCTCCAAATCTCAGCAATGAAATGGATATTTACACTGTCAGTTATAGCAGAAGCAGGAGACCGGGCAGCCCTTAACAGAAACTAGGTTACATTTACAAAAGTACCACAGAAAATGATAAATATGAACCTCTCTAGGTTTTTAGGTTCTGTGGAAAAGATGGTTTGGCGTTTCTGTAAATCCATCATCATTTACAAAACAGCAATACCATAAGACAAACTTTATGAATGTTTTATTCATAGATTGTAGGTGGTAGAAAGCAACTTATTGCTCAAAAGAGAAAAACTGGAGTTAGAGTCTTTCTCCTCAAGAATTCCTTCATGAACCTAAGGACTCCCTCCTTCAGGAAAAAGTTTCACTGCAAGGGGTATGGCTTTCCAGATATTACATTAGTTATTATAGATCACTTCTTAAAAGGTCTGAGGATTTTTTTTTTTCTGATTAATCTTCTTAATTGAAAAAAAAAAAAATCCAACTAGCAACCTCAAAGAGCCAAAAGAAACCACTCAAGGGACAGCAGCACAGGATGGGCAGGAGGATTTAACCATAAACCTCATATCTCATTCTTCCCTGTGTGAGTGGTGAGGCCTGGCACAGGTTGCCCAGACAAGCTGTGGCTGCCCCATCCCTGCAAATTTCCAAGGATGGGGCTTGGAGCAGCCTGGTCTGGTGGAAGGTGTCCCTGCCCATGGCAGGGGGTGGAACTGGGTGATCTTTCAGGTGCCATCCCTCCATAACTGGGGACCCCTGAGCATCTCCAAGTTGTGCTGGACATTGGTGATGCACACTGGGCTCCTCCATGCAGGAAATCACTCCATGCAGTACATGCAACACTGGAAAACTTTTGTTTGAATCAATTACCTTTTTCTATAATTTTACTTTCTATAATAAACAGTGAGACTACAACCAAACAGTGAGACTACAACCAAACAGTGAGACTACAACCAAACAGTGAGACTACAACCAAACAGTGAGACTACAACCAAACAGTGAGACTACAACCAAACAGTGAGACTACAACCAAACAGTGAGACTACAACCAAACAGTGAGACTACAACCAAACAGTGAGACTGCAACCAAACAGTGAGACTGCAACCAAACAGTGAGACTGCAACCAAACAGTGAGACTGCAACCAAACAGTGAGACTGCAACCAAACAGTGAGACTGCAACCAAACAGTGAGACTGCAACCAAACAGTGAGACTGCAACCAAACAGTGAGACTGCAACCAAACAGTGAGACTGCAACCAAACAGTGAGACTGCAACCAAACAGTGAGACTGCAACCAAACAGTGAGACTGCAACCAAACAGTGAGACTGCAACCAAACAGTGAGACTGCAACCAAACAGTGAGACTGCAACCAAACAGTGAGACTGCAACCAAACAGTGAGACTGCAACCAAACAGGCATTTAGCTTCATGTGGATGTAAAGTATCTTTATTATACATTATGCTATGAAATGCCTGATTCCAATGCTACAGAAAGCCAAACCCCAAAATCTGACATGGGACAAAAGTTCTGTGTTATTCATTCTTCTAATCCGAAGTAATATTAAAGTAAATAAAACTCATCCAACTGAGCTAATTATCATTTCAGCAGAAGCAGAGCTAAGATTTAAAAAGGGAAGTCTATTAAAAAAAATACAATCAACAAAATCTTGTACTCTCTAGAAAAACATAATTGTTCTAACTTGATATAGATGTGCATTATTTCTTGGATGCAAAAAGCAAAGCTTGATTACAGCAGTAGAGAAAGCTACCGTGATTATCCTAATTAGAAATTTGCCAAGTTATTTATAGTATAATACAAGGAAATGACATTCATTATCCTATAAACTATTCAACAAACCATTAAGCACTGTAATAAAATCAATTGGCAAAAAGAGGTACAATTATATATATACTCATGTAAACTCCTTAGCAAACCAGAACCAAATCATCCCTGAGTCTCAGCATTCCTTCTGCAAGCAGTGCAAAGGTGTTTGAGAGTTTTGGAAAATAAAATAAAGGAGCTCTTGATTAGTATGAGAACAGTTATTTAACTTCTCGTTCAGTAGCCAACTGGAATTACACTACAGGTTTGCAGAGCACAGTTCAGAAGAAGAAAAAGAAATGTAAAAAAGCAGGTACAGCTCAAGAACCATAAATACAAGTAAAAAACTATTTTACTACCTTTGAAAATGTGTTGGTTTACTCTTAATTAACTGATGAAACAGCATTCTGAAGTCTTTCTTTCACTACACACACAATTAACTTATAAGCAATCAGGGAAATTAGAGGAAAATTAGAAACAGAACTGTCATACAGTGTTGATCATCCTCACCTGCAATACACACCTGCTGGAATTTAACTGGCATCAAGCAACAACTGGCTTGTAAAACACCACTTCATAAATTTTTTTTAAGATATATTTTAAGCACAGCATTGTCCACAACCTGGACTGTTTAAGCCATAGAAAATAATTGCCCTGTGGGCCATTCTTTCTGGATTTGTGGTAACAAAAAGAACCAATTGCATGAACATCTCACAAAGGTAGAAGTGAACACACCGTGACTTGCCAGCACCTCTGGAGTGCCAATCCTATTTAGGCCCATTTAGAAAGGCATTACACTACATTTCTATCAGTTCTGCTGCCCTATCAGTTTCTCAAGCTAGAAAACACAAGTTCATCACCCTTATCTCTATCAGCATGTCCTAAATCAGCCCCAACACCCAGCCTGGGACTGACCTTTGGCAGCGCTCACAGAGAGCTGCTACCTGCCAGGCTCTGCTCTCCTGTCAGCTGAGCTGCAGAGCAATTAATCCCTCATCCACTCATTTGGCACAAAGTGCAATCAAATTTTTTCTCCTTTTTTTTTTTTTTTTTGAAGCTCAAAGGTTGGTTAAGCACCTGCAATAACACAACGAAGCTCTGTGGCTTTGCAGTACATATATGTATATATTTTGGAGAAGAAATTAATGCCTTTGAGGGAGTGTGTTAGTAGAAGGGGAACTCTGTGCTTTGATCTCATTAGTGAGAATGAATCATGACTGGAATTCACCAGGGTGAATAAAACCAGGAGACTAAGCTCACTTCCATCTCCCCTGCTGAGGAAAAACATGACAATAACTAGAACTTCCTCACAATGGTGTAATTATTCTGCAGAGTCATCCTTCCACCTCTGAAAAGAACAGAATAGGAGCTTTGCTACACTTTTTTTTAAGTAGCCTATCTTTTCTTCCTTTGATTTAAGAGATATTTGACAATTCCCATGTATAAGAAATGTTTGTATCAATTTTCACAAAGGCTTGGTCCTCTGAATAGGAATACCCCCAACCCCGTTACACAAACTTACTAAAGACTGAAATGAGCATTACCTGCAGCGTAACTTCCATTTACAAAAGCCATTAGTTACACAAATAAACCCAATACCCTGCACTGAAGGTATCATTTACCCAGGAAGGCCAGCTCTCCCCACCCTCTGCACAAACACTGGCATCTGCAGGCAGCAGGAGCCTCGATACAGGGCTAAGCAGAAAGATTACTGGAAATCTGGAGTTGGAGCTCATGGAAACAGCTGTTTTCTCCCCGGTAATGCACAAACCAAGTTTCACATCACTCACTCTCTCACGAGAAATACAAGCAAAGAAAAATCCACTTTGTCCCTCTGCAGCAGGACTCTGGTTGAGAACAGGAACATCTGTTTGGGCTGAGCAACCCCTGCCAGCTGACAACCTGAACTGAAAAACACTCCCAGGACCAAACACCAAACAGCAAATTTTGATGTTTCCTTTCTCTATCATTATTATTTCTTCCCTTACAATAAGGCTTTTTTGTTTGTTTTTGATTTTTTTTTTAAATATTCAGCATCAGTTGAGAGTTAACATGAGGAATATTGAAGAGAAAAAAAGTGCCAAAATCTGAGAGCATCACATCTTCCCACTTATTTGTGTGCCCTTCAGGTTCCTACCGTAAGCAGTGATGCATATTCATGCCAGCAGAACAGTAATTAGAGGGGGGAACCATTCAGCATAAGAAATTGAGGCATCAGATTTAGAAGCAGGGCTACAAATAAATCCAGGAGAGAGCTTTAAAGCCCCTGACACCCCCTCAGTAATGTACCTGCAGTCAGCTCCAACAGCAGCTTCCTCCATGCCCTGGCAAACAACTCGGGCACAGAGACTCAGTTAAAAATGTTTTCCTGACACAAAAGTTAAGGACTTGCCAGTAGGAATTATTGATCAATTCCCTATATTTATGTACACACACACTTTTACGCTGCAGCTGGGGGCAGGTGACATAGAAGAGTTCACGTGGAAGGGACCTCCAGCCCCCATCCAGACCATGTGCACAGGACCCAGGGCAGCAGGATGTGGCCCTTCAGACCATCAGTGAGGTTTCTATTTCTTGTCGTGCATCTTCCTCTGTGTATTTCAGAGCGTCATGCTCTCTGCTGCACTGACAGCACTATTAATCTCCTGGAGATATACAAGGCAATTAAAATATTACCTTCTTCCTTGAGCCTTCTGGGACTCCTGAGCAGTGCCATTTCAGAAAGGAGAGGAAGAAAAGTTCAGCCACGCTTGTTTCTCCTCTCACCAGCTTCAAACTTACATGTTTAATATCCACAGTGAATTTAATGGCTCTACTGGACTGCACTTTACAGGCAAGATACAAAGCAACGTGGGAAAAGAGCAAAGACACAAATGAAACTCAAACAAGCTATTAAATCTGTTCATGATCCCTCCTTTCTGAATTTACACAGCCTGGGACTTGCAGATGCATCCAACCAGTGCCCTGGCTGGAGGGGAGCCATCAGCACAAAGCTGAGAGAAGAGGATCAATTTGGGGCACAGAGCAATAAAAAGCTATGCTCCCTTATTTTTTAACAGGTTTTTCTGATAATACAGGAATATTTAAGGAGGCATAAGCAAAGAAAGAAACTTTTAACTTCTATGGAAGTTAAACCCATTTTTTTAAGTAAAATTCTGGAGTGGCAGCAAGTATTTCAAGTATTTTTATTCTAAGAAATGTTGATTCTGCTCATTTAGTGTCACTGAGAGAAAAGATGAAGGGGAGGATAAGGAGGAGGAATGTGCTATGTGACAAATTTACTATGAAAACACACTGGAGTGAAAAACCTCAGATTACTCCAAATTCAACTTTCACCTGTAGTCCTGTAGACTCCTGCTCTTCTTGCCCCACACAAACTTCATGTCTGGTTTCTGGATGACTCATGACCTGTCTGCAATCATAGCTAATTGTCATAAGCACAGTATTTTCTGAAACTAGACTCTGGAAAGGACTTCCGTGAACTCTAAAAGTAGGATTGAGCACACACACAGAGTGCTGCAAGCACACACTCCTCCTGTTTTTAAACCCAACTCTGCCACCTCTTTTTAATTACTTTGTGCTGGACAAGGGCAAAGCCAGGCAAGGATATGTTCTTCTCCCTTGAAGTAGCCCCTCTGGTAGGGTTATACCTTTTCATATATATTTTCCGTTGCCTTAATATTATTCCCTTTTTGACTTTTTAGTTATTTCAGTTTTTATTTAAATAGAAGATAAAGACTAACGGCTTTTTTTTTTTTTCTCCTCCTCCTCAAAAGAAGGCAGTACTTGTCAGACATCCTTATGAAGTGACCACGTTTTTCTGAAATCTTGGTTTGGTAATGGGAACAGCTAGAGGCTGATGTTCTTCAAAAATGTACACCTCAAATTACCTGCTGCTGTCTCTAAGCCTTCTAAAGAGATAAAGGAAATGAAGACAGGGAAAATATTTGATCTTTCATGCTATCTCCTGGTAGAAATTCCTTCCTATCTTTTAAACACATTTAAGGCAAGTCCTGAAGTAAAAGCATATAAGCAGTTGAAAGTAATTGTATGATACTGCAGAAGATCTGGCTTTGAAGAAAATTGCAGTTCTTCAATGTATAAATAGTACATGTGCTGCATTTGGCCTGGTTTCAGTGTTCTGTAAAACCTGCATGTGTGTACTGAGGCTTAGTCAAAGTCACAGGAAAAGTTTATTTTCTTGCATGGCCTGCTTGATACACAGAAGGTTAAAGGCTGAACCAGTCAATGGCACTTTGCCACTGACTTCAAAAGGGTTGGGATCTTCCCCTTAGCAAAATCACATCCAGAAGAGCCGCAGAGTTGTTACTTTTATATAACTTTCGCTGGATTAGCATAAAATAAGCAAAGAGCTTTGCTCAAGATGGCATACACTTTGCAAGCTTTCAGTGCAAGACCAGCAGTGTCCTGTTACAGAGAAAAGAAAAAGCTATCTGGCCACTCAGACTGTTTGTTGCACACTTTATGAAGCCAAGGATGTGAGCAGGGCACGCACACAGCAATGTTCAGTCAGGTGCAGCAGGTTCTGAGCCACACTGCCAGCCCTGCTCATGCCCTTGCAGAGAAACAAAGCCCTGCTGAACCTGTGACAACACTGCCCCGGGCCAGCTGAGGCTCAGTCATTCCTGCTGGCATCTGGGATGTCAGAGGAAGGCTCCAGGAAGAGGAGACTGAAATCCCCCAAACAGAGCAGGTCTCTGTTCAGGGACACCTGAAAAATCCCAGCACTCATGCTCCAAACCACACACACTGGAGAAAACTGGCCTGGGATTAAAGTTCATGGAATGCTGCCAGTGTGGGTTTGAAGTCCTGCTCCTTCCAGGAACCTCTCATTGAATCCATTGGTGTGCATCTCCAGCCACACCACAGTTTCAGACCGGAGCCCTCTCCTGGAGGCTGATACCAACATCCACTAGACAAATAAAAACAATTATCTCACCATTTCCCCTTCAAACCAGCGTTTGGTTAGGAGCCTGATGGCTAAGGGCAGGTACATCGAAACATTTGGCCAATTTCTCAAATCCCACAGCTAAAGCAGAGAGTTCACCCAGAGTTCTCCAGGAGAGCAACCAAAGGAAGGCTTTTGCCTACAGATTCCACACTCTGAAAACTTCTCTTCGATCAGCTGTTAGCACCTTTCTCCAGAGGAGAGAGCTTCTGCACCAAGGAGCCCATCAGACAGCTCAGGATGGGCTCCAGGCTCTGTTTCCAGCAGGGCTCATCCAGTTTTGCACTGAACAATTACTGAACAACAATAAAAACAACCTAACAGTCACCTTGGAAAAAAAAAAAAAAAAAAAAAAAATCAAACTTCTTTTCCAATTATACCTCTTCATCATCTCTCCAGGAGGATGCTCAAACCTCCCTGAAAAAGTTAATGGAAAAGTTTAATAAACCTGTGAAATCTATCTTGAGAAATCAACCAGAATTAATTGCCAACAAAAATCATCTTCTGTTCAAGATGGAAGGGAACAAACCACCTGGGCATGGCATTATGGACTGCTTGCAATAAAAGAGACTTGATTAATCCGTTCAGAAATTAAAATGAGTGAAACACTAGCAATAGCTGATGGTAAATAGCTGAAGTAAAACTCAACAAATACACACACATGCTTGAGGGGTTTTTTGGGTGCTATTTTGATTGTTCTGTTTTCAGATCCTTCAATCATATAATGTCTTCTAAAGAAAATCTAAGTTGAGGTCTTCTTAAATTTATAATATTAGCTAGCAGTGAGATACCAGCAAGCCCATGATTCCATGGAGTCACTCTGTACCCTACCCTGCCCTTTTCATACTTATCCTCCAGAAATATTTAAAAAAAACCCAAAAAACCACCAAAACAAAACAGCTTTAGCAGTTTAGCCAAGTGACAACTGCTGGTAAAAAAAACTGCAGGTAAAGTGTTCTAGACTAAGTGAACTACACTACAGAATGATGTTATCACCTTGTTTGGAATTGCCACTGGATACAGGCCAGACATCAAGATTTTAATTAATGGCTAATTAGAGAGACAGTCTTATCTTGGAGTTTTCCAGTAATCTCTAGATCTCTCACTGGTGGTTATCACGCCTTTTACAACTGCTTAGAGCAAACTGGAGGGATCTTTTGTCACGTGTAATGTCCCACCTTGGCGTTTGTGACACACCAGAGCATTAATAAAACAGGTAAAGTGAGGCCAGAAATGGCCTAGGGAAAAAATATTCAATTTACTTCAAATTAGTATCTATCAAAAAGGCTGTTGTTTTCTTTATTTTAAAAAATAACATTTGTGCTTCCATTTACTGTAAAGAGGGTTTCAAAAGTTTGATAAGCTTCCATTCTTCAACTAAACAAAGATACAACTATATTTGAGGGATGTTTCTTTACAACAGTGCACAAAACAGGAACTTCTTAGAGATTTCAGCTATTTCAGTGAAGGAATGCTCCCGTCACTATTTATTTAAAATCTTTAACAGAAGCAATCAGTCAAGCTTCTTTAAAAGGAAGGAAGCACTTGATAGAAAACTCACCCTCTCCCTTGGGCAGACACATTTTCCATTAGCCCTGGCCTACAAAGCTCAGCCCTGAATAACACAGGTAGGAAAAGAGAAGAGCAATTTAGATTGTTCTGGGACTTGAGGGAACACCACAACACCCCGAGATGTAACCCTGGCATTTTAAATTGCACAGCAGCTCTGGGGCTGCTGCTCAGCCCCCAGCTCCAGACAGAGCTCCTCCATTCAGATTAAAGAAGGGATCCACTGTGCTGATTGTATTTTGCTGACATTGCCAGGAACGTTCGTTTTAATACAATGGAGGAAGTGGCTGAGGCAAGTTTAAGTTTGACCTTGAAATAAGGTATTATGCAACAGAGAGAATGCTGAATATGTGATATATAAAGAAGTACAGGAAAACTGAAGTAGGTAAATCAAAATGTTCGGCTATGGAAGTCAGTGTGATTTACTTTATCTAACCAAATTTGGGCCCAGGCCCCACTTATGTTCCAGAGTCACTAAATTATGCCATTTCAGCATGATTTTTGCCCCTTCTTGAAAATACAGGGAAATATGAATGAGATCTTTGCTGAACAGTGCACAGAACCAAAGAACACCCCAAACTGGAAAAGGTGGAGTTATTATATAGCTGTGTGGGTACAGCACACTGTGCCTGAAGAGAAGAAATGTTCTATTTTTGCTTTCCAAAGTGGCTGCAATCAAGCTTCAGAAAACACAATTGATAAAACCCAGATACACAAATCACTTTCAAATAACCAGTCAAACCCATTTCTCCATCCATTTATATCCAAGAACTTCTATGAGTCTCTCCTGCTTTCACCAGGGACAGCATCTGGCTTGGCCAAAGCTCTTTGACACAGCACAGTAAGACATGCAGGCATCTTTCAATCCAAGTTACTCTAAGAGTTACGTACCTTGGATGTGGTTTATTCCAGCTGATAGAAACACAGCATTGCTTATCACAAGGAGCTTTATCAATCCATAAATAAGCTGGTTCAAGCCACAAAAACCCACCGTGCTTTCACTGCCAAATTCAAAGAAACTATGCAGAAGCAGTTCAGGGGTGGCAAAATCTCATTAGCTCTGCCAGGGTCAACACCAGCTCCAACCCAGATTTCCCCCGTGGCACCAGGACAGGTTTTTATTTTTCCTTTTGCCCTCCTGTGTCTCTCAGTCACTTCTGCAGAGCAATCAGCCATCCATTTCAACTATAGCTAATAATACAACATTGGGGTGTTCCTCTGTTTTGTAGTTTAACTTGCTTGAATAGATCTTGCATAAAAAATCAACTCCTTTCACTCCCACCCCATCTCACCCCCTAAATATTCTCTTCCACAGACTCCAAGCAAGCAAACAGCAAATTTCTCTTATCAACAGACCTGAACAACACTTTTCTGTTTCTCAACACTGAAAACAATCTTTGCTCTTCCACCAAGTGCTACCTAAGACCCAACAGCAAGAATAATTAATAATATGGGCAGACTAAGTGCATTAAACTCTGAGCAGAACAGCTCTCACACCCAAGACCTCTGGAGCCCCCAGGGGCAGGAATGCTGGAGACCAACCCCAGAGACAACTTCCCCTGCCTCACCTTCCTTATCTTCACTCAGCTGGTTATTTTTTCAGTGCAATCATTACCTCGAGGTTTTTGTAGTGTCCTTTCCCATCTCCCTTCCCTGCTCCTTACCAGCTTCATCCTCACAAAGCATAAAAAGCAACACTTCTTCCAGACTCAAGGGCCCCTTTAAATAAGACTATTTTCCTCTTTCACCCCCAAACTGTATATTTTACCAAAATATAATTATCACTCACCCTGTTCATTCTGCACTATTCACTATTCCTCATTATTCCTTCTTCTGAGACAAAATCCCAGAAACTGCCTTGTCTTACAGCACCATAAAGCTGCTGCTTTTATTTGTCCACCCTTGCCTCTTAAATCTTATTGGGTTCAGGTGTTGTCCATCAAGTCCAACAGGAGGCAAACAATAAATCACAGCTGATCTGAATTCTTCTCTTTAATCGCACCTGACCTGACCTTTTATGATCTAAAAATAAAAAAAAAATCTGAAATCCTGCTGTATGCTCTGTAACTTTATGTATGGTTTTGGAAAAAAATATGTACAATAGACATAAATAAAATTAAAAATGTGTAACTTTAGCTTGTTTTATTGCAATGGTGTGATTCTAGATATGGGGATCTTAGGGGAAATCACTACGTTTTGTAGGGTTTTGCTCAGAATATGCAGTGTCCCCTCACTCCAGCAGCACAGCCAGGTCTGGGGGATTTCTGGCAGCAGGAGGGGCAAATATACCAGTTTCTGGCGATGTCCCAGTACGTTTTATGATGGTGTGGGGTCCCAGCAGCTGCATGCTTTACAAAGCTGGGGAAGGCTTACATCCCCTCAGAGCCTGGAACCTCTTTCAAAAATAACAAGGGGTTTCTGCAGAATGTAGAGGTCTGGGTAACCTGTAGCCAAAAAAACCCAGCAGCTGCAGGGTGGTTGTTGGATCTCAGTTCTAGAGCAAGTGCTTAAATACTTCATAAATCTCCCATTAGTGTCTGGGTCTCTCAGGGAGGATCCAGTGATGGAGTTTATAAAGTTATAATTGCTGCCATCAGACGATGCTTAGAAGGAAATGATAGATATGTGCAGGCTCACCTGCCAGGGGGGCTATTAAAGATCAAAACAAACTGGACAGGAAATTATATTAATATATGGTGTAAAAATAAAACTGATTATAACTTCACCCAGCTCTCCAGTAATATCACCTAATGCAGTGTCTTTCTCATGTTGTTTTTCTTACCCCCCAAAAAAAGCCTTCTAAGTACAAAGTCACACATCACCAGGATGGGGTTTTGTGGAGCTGCACATTTGAAAAGCAGCAGGCTGCCAGAACCCTGGTTAATGCCTGGTTTTCCACTCTTGTTTTTGACATCACTTTTTATAACTGCCTATTGATATTTCCAACAAATTACTTTTACACCACAGCCTGTGGACTCATAGAGCCCAGGGATGGACAACTCAGATCAGCAGTTGGAAACACTGTTTTTTTTCTTCTCATATTTTTTTCAGGGGCTTTTTTTTGCACATGTTAATTCTGGGCCATCTGCACTCATTCTGTGCATACACCCTGTCCAGTTTCCTTGAAATTTCTTTTCACTGATCAAAGATGGATACTAAGTTAGCATTTATCTGAATACTTTAAAAGTTTCATGTGTACTGAGAAGTTAAAATTTACAAATACAAATATTATAACAGAATATGTGTTACTGCTCTAGTCAAACAGGAGTATTATTTTAAAAACTATTTTACGTAAATATATTACAAAAAAAATTCCAGAGAAAATCACACAAAATCACAAATATGAGGGTCAATATAATCTTCTGATTCCATAAAAAAACAAATACTTCACAAACTATTGCTTTCCAGGGATCTTACTGATATGTTTTTGCTGTCTGAAAAGGACACTTTTCTGACACAGAGAACTAATTTTTTTTTTCTAATATTGATTTTTCCATTTCTCCTGTTTTTTGTCACTGTTTTGGCGAACAACAATTAGGGTCAGAATTTTTTTTTCATATATTTTGCATTTTTTCTAGAATAATAGCAAATATCATATGCAAAGTAGAATATACTGATTAGGTCTATGATTTGACATCATAATTTTGTATTGTATTTGCATATTAATGGTGCTGATGGGGAGAAGAAATTGAAAGCAGTTATTAGAACGTGTAAGGTGAATTTTCTTGCATAAGCCATTTTCATATCATGTCGCCATTAAAATATGAAAAAAAAAAAATTGTGATGAATGTTCCCCCTGAAGCTGACAAGTTACAAGGGCTTGTACTAAGGGAATAATAACTCCAAGATTCATAAAAACGGTAATTACTTTATCAACCTTCTAGTCACATTGCAGACACACACAATGAATCGCTCCAAAATAACACTGACAGAAAAATTAGACTTTATGTTGATATTACACTTCTTACCTGAGGTTTCCTTCGAAAACCATACAGGCCCAATATATTGCTAATTACACTGAAACCAAGAAAATCAGGTTTATGTCATGTACCTTTGAACACTCAGGTTAGGCTGGATGGGACAGGGAGAAGAAGGAGCAGATATCAGGAGGAAGGAAATATTCAGGTTCAAAGATGACACTGCCAAGGTGTAAATTACCATATATTTCCTCTAGGAACAGCAAGGCTTAGCTTGACAGCTCCTTGTATGTCACTATCATCTGGAACAGTGTCCCAGCAGAGATAAAAGTACAACCATAAACCAAATCACCTTCAAATGGTGTTTAATTAATTAATAAGAGAAGAGATTATGTGGTCATGCCACCACCAAGGAACATCTACATCCCTCTTGGCTTTGTTCTTTACCACACCACCTGTCAATGAGATCCAAAAATGGGTCCAAAAATATCTTAACCCTACATCTTATTTCTCCTATGAAACTGCCCCAAATATCTCCAGCTGTGCAGGCTCAGCAATGATGAGGATTTTGATATTTAGCTCCAAGGATCCAAGTAGATATTCTTGTGTCCAGAGGCACATCTTCTCCTAGCACAGCTGATCCCGGAGAGCTGACAGCTGAGAGAAGCACTGTGCAATAAAGACAAAATGCTAATTGTGATCCCAGAGCTCATTCCTGAGTGAGATGGGGATCCCTGTGCTCCCTCCCAAGCTGGTTTTGTCTGTAAAAGTGGCAGGGTCCTGCTGATGCTTTTCCACACCCCAGTTTAATCCTGGAGCAGCACAGCCCCTCTGACTCCATATCCAGCTCTTATCTGTCCCTGGGCAATCGATAAGGACAGGGAGAACTTCCCTGAGGCTGTGGATAAAAAAGGATGGTGGGTGCTGGGCTGTGCAGCACTCAGGTCCTTTCCAAAGCCCCAACAGTTAATGCTTTGCAGCATTCAATGTCTGTATCAATGTCTGTATCAGCATCCCTGTGAGATAAATAACATTACCATTAGGGTTTGGAGGTAGAAACATTTAATTTAGTTCTCAGAGATGAGTGGATAAGCAGCATTCGTGCAAACGGACAAATAAATGCTCATTATTTCTTACTTAACTCATTAATCATTACGCGCTCTTGGAGCAACCTGGAGGGATGATAACATCATTAGGGTGGAAATTAAAGGGATAGCGTTAGCTCCATTTTTTTTCTTTTTCATCCCCCAAAATTTTAACACACGTTTTGTCTCATCCAGCAAAGCAGAGTTTAGAGGCTGGAAGACTCAAGGTGGTTCTCCCTTTAAAATGTGTCAGTCAGTTCTCCATCAGGGAATCTCTGGGTCACAATGCACAGATTCTGTTTAAGGAGGAGAGAATGAGACTGAACGAATCTCAATGCCTAATGTCCATGCAATGCGTGAGATTAGAAATGTATGGGATTAAAAATGTGTCAAATTAGAAACATAAACACTATTACGATATTTTAAAGAATGCTTTCAGGCTAAGGCAGAACACCTCAAAAAATGCTGCAGTTTTTCTCTTAGGTATACACCGCTTGTTCACTCCGTAAGAGCCTGAACTACTCATTTTAAATCTCTTAATCGTATTATTTTAATTTCTAATGAGTTCTTATGTGTGGCTGGACATTTGAGCCCTTTGAGAAGAGTGCCTTGCAGATGGAAATCTCTGTACAGAGGGTCTGCATCCTCCCTGTGAGCTCCCAGGCTCAGTGTAGCCGGAGAGGAGGCAATAGCTCAGCCTTTGTTCCGGCTGGGTCCTTGACCTCTTTGTTTACAGTGCTAGTGGGGACAGCAGTTAGTCAGAGTCAAGATGGCATTTCTGAGATGTGAATAATCCCACAAGAAAACAGGCTGGAACAGTCGGCACATTCACAGCGCCGGCATAACCCAGCCACGGGCTCGTTGTGATGTTCAGCCACCACCACTGATCCGAGCAGGAACAGGGACAGTGACCTATAGGGAATATAATCTCTGTCCCATTACCAACTCCCCGAGACATTTTTCTCCTTCTAAAGCCCAAGTTTCTCAATGCCATCCTTCTCTAAAGACCCTCTTTCATGTCGCTTTTATCATCCTGACCTTGTTCTAGTGGGAATTTCCATGCTGCCTTTTGAGACATGCAAACATCTCGCTCCTCTCTTGCTGCACAAAGATCCAAAGAGTAAAACCCCAGCCTGGGATGTGGCCTGTCTCCCCCAGCCCGTGTGGCCAGCACAGAGTGTGTGCTCCTGGTCATGCTACACAGGCTCTGTCTGTTCCCACCACGGAGTCACAGCTGGCCCATCCCTGGAGCACCAGCTGTGCTGCCAAGAACATGAAGTGTAGGAAGATTTGATATATTAAACCGCTGTTATACACAAACTCCATTTACAGAACTTGTTTTTGCAGAAGAGTGAATTATCCTGTTTGACAATACCATCTTTACAAGTGGAAAAATGTGACATTCAAGACATCAAATATCCGTCTCGGTGTTTTGCTTGGCAATCAAAGTCCCAGATTACAATCCTTGAGAATTTAATACACCTCTCCAGCAATTCCCTGTAATGCCACTTGAGTGAGCATAAAACACTCTGCGTTGAACCACTGCGACCTGGATTTCCTTAATTATATTGGAGTAAGATGAAGATTTCCCCAAAGCAGAGCTGTGACTCAAATGCACTCAGCTCTGCCCAGCTAATGGGGTCACACCCTGTGCAGACACCAGGTTCACAGGTAACATGGCTCAAGAGCTGTGGCCTCAAGCCCAGTGCACTCAGCAGAGTTGTAATTATAACATTAAAGCTATTCCAAGGACTGAACTTACACATTAAGTAAAAACAGTAAGTATAAAGCACTGTATGGAGTGTATTGTTTGCACAAGCTCGTGGTTTTAAGCTTCCCAATTCAAAATCTTCAGCTCTTATCACTTTGCATCGGAGTTTTTTTATTAAAAAGCTGTATTTGTATCTTGGGGCCAGTAACACACAGGAAAAAAGAGAAGAGTGTCTGAGGAGATGATCAACGCTGTGTTAATCTGCATTTCACATAACACATTCCTTACTATTTTTTACTATGCCTGTGAGAAATGAAAGCCCTGAGGAGAACTTAAGAGACCCTTCTGGGATCTACAGGGGCTCCAAGAGAGCTGGAGAGGAGCTTTGGACAAGGGTCTAGAGTGACAGGACAAGCCAGAATGGCTTCAAACAGACACAGAGCAGGGCATTAGGGATAAAGAAGAATTCCTCCCTGTGAGGATGGGGAGGCCCTGGCACAGGGTGCCCAGAGAAGCTGTGACTGCCCCTGGATCCCTGGAAATGTCCAAGGCCAGGCTGGACAGGGCTTGGAGCAACCTGGGACAGCTGAAGGTGTCCCTGCCCACGGCAGGGCATGGAATGAGATGAGCCTCAAGGTCCCTTCCAACCCAAACTATTCCATGGTTCTGGGATCCTTGGAAAGTGGAGGAATTTAACCACCAGTATTGGGGTCATGCAGGAAGAACAATTTTAGAATAAAGAGTCCCAAACATCTAATAAAAAAGAGATTATTTTTTTCTACTTTGCTTTTTGAACTTTGATCAACAAGAAACAATCTTACCCAGAAACCTCAGAAACCACTTCTCTGTATGTTGGTGGAATCACAGCCCCTTCTAACTCAATTCACAGCCTTAATAAGTTCTGTCATCTGTTCTTCCGAGTCTCACTCCAATGTGCAGAAGAGCCTGATTTTAATTTGTCTGTGTAGGAAATGCCAGAGTGTAACTTGTACAGTACATACAGCAATCGATTCCCCACAACAGCACTGAGATTACACAAATAAGAGCTATCATTTCCTGGATTTCACAGATGAAGAGAGGAACATCATTCTCTCTGCTGCACCTTTTAACTCGTGAGCTGTATAGAAAAATCAAAAATAATTTCCATAGGAATAAAGAGCCGTTGCTTCACCCTCAATTTTTCCTGTAACTTCAAGGCATTCAATTTTCAAATTAGTTTGATATAAAGAAAAGGGACGTCAGTGAAATGCTATTATCCATCTGACTTTCTAAGTAGAGCTGCAGCCATGAAAGATTACTGGAAATGATGTGGTTAAAGCACTGCAGTACATGTAGAAAATGTAGCAAGTAAGGTCAAACTTGCAAGCAAATTCACATGATAAGAAAGAATTGCTTTGATGATTTTTAAAACATCATAGTCATACTATATTGGGTCATCCACACTAGCTTGAATCTTTTTAAAAGTCATAATAAATTGAAAAAATCCAATTTCTTGGATGAAATATTTTTATTTTTCAGTCAAATTCAAGCTTGATTGAAATGTACTTGCAGGATTTGCAAAGTAAGCCAAGTCTGTAAAGCAATCAAGAAATTTTGATGTAGGTAGCTGGAATAGTGTCATCCGTGATCTCCAAGTTCCCAACACAAAGTTTCTCAGCAATGTACGAGGGAGGGGAGCTCCAGGGTTCAGAGTGGCTGGTAGATATATTCTATTCTGCTGGAACTAATGCATTTAGTTGCTAAAACTAAACAGGAAAGTTTTAAAGGTGTATTTGAAAATGCATTAACAAATCCCCTAGAAGCTGTTTCTGGTCCAAGGAGGGTGAAATAAAATAATATTACAAATTTTCAAGTAATTTTTAGGATTTCAGCTACTTCTCCTGCCAATTAATAATATTATGTTTGCTGCTATGGAAACTCTCATTTTAAGCAGAGAACAATGGCTACACCAGTAATTTAGATGGATTTGATCAAACAAAATTCTTGCACTTATTTTCCTGAGCCAGGTCCAGGAGTGGATCTGCATCCACGATCCCACAACCTGTTCTGTCTATGACACAGATAATACACACAAAATATTTTCTGCAGAATACACCTTGGGAAGCCTGTCAGTACATTGCTCTGTGTATATAATTTCATACCACTGTTTGTTTTAAATCCAGCTACCTGTAAACTAAATGGGCAATCCCACATTTTACCCTCTAGTGTCTACTGGCTGCTCCTTGAGGATTTCTAGATGTCAGCATATAACCAGCACAGTCAGACTTTTTTTCTGAGAAATAAAAACTTGTGGTTTTTTTTTTCTCTGTTACTTTCTGCTTGAAATGTGATTATCAGGCCAGGGACTCATTGTTATTTTATTGTCTGACAGCTTCAGAATAGAATTGAGATATTACATATCTGCTGCCCTGAAAGCCTTTGCAAGATTTTGCCTTTGAGAGCGTGTGAAGCTGCATTTCCCTTGGATCTCTGGCCACAAAGGGCTCTGACCTCTCTCTGCAGCAGCCTCGGTGCCCTGTGCCTTGAAAGGAGGCCATGGCACAGCATCCTGCAGCCCAGCCCGCAGGGTGCCCCAGGAAAAAAATACCTGGAAGATTCAGGATCTTCTCCACAGAACTGGGGGGTTAAAATAGGGAGCAGAGCTGGGCTAGGAAGGCTTTTGGACAGCAGGCTTATTTCTGGAGGATGTGAACTGGAAAGAGCTTTTGTTTCTCTGACAGTTGGTAGAGTCGCAGCTCGCTGGCAGAGAAACCCCAGAGCAGGAGAGGAGATTCTGGACAGAGGCAAAGCTTGTGCAGAATTCCTGTTTTCCACAACGCTGTAGTGAAGGGAATCATCCTCCAAGGAGACCCCAGCTCGCTCGCTCTTGCAGGTTTTCCATGTGCTGTTCCTCTTAAATAATAGTGCCCCGTTTTCTGTATAATTTTAGGAAGGTGTAAAAGAGTTGCTGGCTTCACTCACACACTCTGCAATGGCACTTCAGGAGGTAAAACCACCCAACTTCAAATGCAACCCAGAAATACCAGAGTTGTTTTTCTTGGATGGGCTACCAGAGCATAAAGCAGTATTAAATAAATCTTTCATGTCATCAAAGAAATCCTCATACCATTAGGCATTTGCTGGGATAAAAGTATCTATATATTGCTGGAGGGGATTTTTTTCTGCTCTTTCTGTATAAAAAATTACTGCCAGAAATTCAGAGAAATGAAAACTTAGTGGAGCTCATGGCAGGTATGACGTACACACCTTTTACAGCAGGATCAACACAGGCTCTTCATCACTGCTTTTTACTCTTAAAACTATTTTAAATTGTCTTGGGTGTAAATTGAGTTTCCTCAAACTGCGTCTCCGGTTCTGTCGTAGCTTTGAAAATGAGACAGTTGGCAAACAGTAGGAAAATCCCTGCTGTGTCCAAAGCTTTCTGGAAGGCTGGGAGCCAACTCCACTGCTAGAAACCCACCTCGAAAAGGCTTCCTGAGGGATCGTGTTTGGCTCCGGGCAGAATCACTCCTGCAAACTCGGGCACCGCAAAAAAAAAAAAGGTTATTTACGCCTCCCTACTCCTCCCTACACCTTCCTGAGCCTAATTACTCCTAAGAGGGAGAGTCCTTGGGGAAGAGGCTGGGATGTTTCTCACATCCTCATCACTCCCCAGGGTACCCAGGGCAGGGAACTCACATGCAAAGGCCATCAATATATGGGATCAGCTTTAAATTGCCTGTCACTGGCACAGGTAATGGTACAATTACTGGAATCCCTTGACATTAAACTCGGTTTTATACTGACACATGTTTGCTGCAGAAGGATTTCCTAAAGTTCTCTGTAAGGCAGAACATTACACTTCTCCCTTTAAATATCCTGATCCTAGATGCAACTCATGCCAACATTTTTTTTTTTTTAAATATTCTTAAATCTACCTGCATTTTCTCTTTTCTGTTCCACAACCACTCCGTATCCCTGTCGTCTTTTGCACCAAGAAAAAATGACATCTCTACTGGTCTGAATTTACTGAGAAGCCTCCAAGGCAGATTTTCTTACTAAACAGAAGCACATTTGATTTGCTGGCAGGGGATTGGAATGAGATGATCTCTAAGGTCACTCCCAACCCAAACCATTCTATAATAGCTAAAGTGTCACTGTTAGAGACACGAAAGGACAAAGTAGGCAGCAGGAGGTCAAGCAGGAAAGCTCTACTTTATTTTCTGCCTCCATATATGTACACTTTTACAAACAGGCCAAGATTGGCTACACAGGTAACCACCTCTTCTACCTCGTTGGTGAACATCACCATCAATCATCTTTCTCCTCCCAGAGGAGAAGTATGTAAACAAGAGATAATTTCTAAAAACATCCATAGTTCACTTGAAGCTGTGTGAGAACAAAATAGAAACGGTGAAAAGCAGGCAAACTTGAGGCAACACTAAAGAGCTACAGAATCAAGAAGTATGAGATTAATTAATGTGGAAAAATTGTTAATTTTTTTTTTTTTGTTGCTGTAAAACAACAAAACCAAGTTTAGTATTGAACAGCCTACTAAGAACATCAAAGTGAGTAACTAAATGTGAGATTCCAGGGAGCATTTATGCTGCTCTTAGATATTACACATAAGAAAGAAAAGGCTACTGAAAGAGGGGACTGATGTATGTGACCCTGAAAAAAAAAAAAACCTTAACAAGTAGAAAAGATAAATAATACTTAAAAAAAAGAAATCAGATGCTGGATCAGGTTTTTTTTTAAGTTTTGGCTGAAGGTGCAAAAACTTTACTCTCATAAACATAATTAAATAAAAGAGTGAAACCTTTTTTTTAATACTAACTTTTAAAGATATGACCTGAATACACTTTTATTATACTGGCAGTAAATAATTAAAAACCCTCTAAACTTATTCCCATCAGTTTTATGGGAAAGGCTTAAGGAGAATTTCTGAATTAGATGTTCTCGTTGTTTTTATTTTCAAGTAAGACCATGGAAACATGTGAGAAGTGGACCCTTGTCAGAAGCACAGGGGCACCTGACCAAATCCTCCCAGTTTAGTGGTGGCTTCTGACAAAAGTAACTTATTTTTTGTATCTTTTGATTATTGGAATCTTCCACCATAATCCTACCTAGCACTGAGATAGCTTGTGAAGGACTAGAAAGCTCCTACACTAAACAAGAGGCAACACTTTTAGATACTATTTGTGAAAAACTGGCCAAATGAAAGCTCTATTATCATCTGTAGTGCAAAGCTCTATCCTATGATGACATGATCTCGTCTAGATAAAGAATAAGTGAGCTACGATTCATCAGGGCAGTAAAAGACACTTGAGCTGTTGATTCCTCAAGCAAACTCTGTAAAAATGTTGGGGAGACATTCCAAGGAGAGGGACTCCATCTGCAAAAGCTGCTCTGGTGCTTTTTGGAACTTTGGGATGCAGGGCAGGTACGTCAGTTCTGGCAGCCTTTTAATTGAATCTCTTCTCTGGCAGAGAGGCAGTTCTCGTGTGCGACAGTAATGTAGATTTATGGAAAATAATAAGGTGATCAGCTGCCCTGCAGAGTTATTATTTTGTTTCATGAAGAAAAAAGAAAAAAAAAAAAAGAAGCACTAGGCCTAAACCGATGGGTTGATGGATGTGGTGACATGAGGGGCCTGTTTCATAGTTCAGTGCAGTTAATGGAAAAACTCCCATTGCCTTCACTTAGGAATCAACCTCGTCTAAACCAGGCAAAACACAAACTGAGAAAGAAAAAAACCCTAATGTTAGGTAAGTGCCAGAGTAGGGACCTTTTTATAAATATCGACAGAGTTGAAAGAATTTCTTTTGACTCCATTCTTGCCCCTTTGTGTTCCCTGGGTTTCACGTTTTGGCAGATTTATTAAGGCAAGATTAATCACCAAAGCAGTGAATTTGAAAATAATATCCCAGAATATGAAAAGAATATAATTAAAATATTAATTTTAAATTTATATTCATGTTTATGCATTTTTTTCATTCGTCTACCTCCTCACAATTATCTCATCCTAATAATAACTCTGTCAGATCAATAGAATTTCTTTCTTTGACTTTGCAAGTGCCCTAACAGACTCCTAACCAGAGATAAAACACCCTACATGATCCAGTGCATCCAAGTAAAGCTGCTTGGGTTTCAAATTTCAGTCCACAAAACCACTCAACACTTGTATTTTGTCCTCTGCACAAAAAAATCCCTTGGAAAACACTTTAGTGTGGTGAATTCTAACAAGGAATTGCCTAGGGCAGAAACTACTTACATGTACATGTCCCCTTCTTTCTTGTTAAAATTACAACTAGACACAGCACATTCTGTCCTTCCTCTTTTTGATTATCAGGCCAGAGACATTTTCAGGAAACCACACATTTTCAGATTTTCAATTAGTATTTCCAAAACTTCTTTTCAGGGACGCAAAATTATGCTGAAACAGCTGGAAGTACCAGAAGAATCCAGCTGGCTTCACAAGAAATGAAACTGTGGTTTTCACCACATCCAGTACCAGCTAAAAAGTATCCCTTGTTTAACCACAGGGAAAATATTGTGGTCGCAGCCAGGTCGAGTTGAGAAGGATGCACTTTTCCACCAGGATAGAGAAGACAAGACGCATCCCAGTGTGTAACCATCACCACCCAGAAAACCCCCTCAGCTGAGCCCTTCCCCACCCAGAGGAAACATTTCCATCGCTCCTTTTCAAATGCAGCAGCGATTGAAATGCTGATATCACCTCCTTTTAACCAAGAAGTCTAAATTCTGCACTGTCCTTTGAGCCTTTTCATGGGTAAGGAAGTTTTTAACTGAGGAAAGAACAATCTTAGTGGTTCTCCACCTGGTACTTCAGCTTGCTTGCAAAGGTTTTTCTCTTTCCCCCCTTAGAACACATGCTGGGATTGGGTAATCTTTGTATACTTAATTGGGGTAAATAAGACAAAGTAAAGAGAGCACAGTAAACGAGGCAGAAGGGTATTGGGGAGAGGAATGGTGCTCATGATCCCATGGGCAGGGCTGTACCAATTTATCTGCTGACACTTTGTCCCATGTCTCACCCACCAGGCCAGGGCACAACTGCAGCACTGTGAGACAGAGACTAGAACTGAAGAGCCATCATTTTCTATTCACCCTTTCCCATCAGTGCATAGCTTCTTCATGGAAAAACACACTTAGGAGCATTTAAATTTTTCCCTGCTCCTTTTTAAGGGATTGTGCAGCTGAAACTTCTTCTCTGATGAAGGCAGTCAGGGAGGAGCAGCTCCCTGGAGCGCGCTGTGACGTGAAGTATTTTCCCCCTCTCCTCTGCCTGTGTAAATGGCAGTAACTATTTGGGATTGACAGATGGCACATTAACTTATTCCTGTAGCTTTCACACAGTCAAGCACCAGCAAAACTTGGAGGTTGACACTTGAATATTTTGCTTGGTGCAGCAAGTCCTGCGACACAATAAAGTTTCTCATATTCCTCGTGGCAGTGCTACTTGTGGGAGATGAATAATTTCCCTCCCTTTTCATTTGGCTTTTGAGTCCAACCCTGCCATTGATCAGCTCACCAAACTCCAAGGGACTCCGACACGAGTTCATGTACAGCTTCCTGGAAAAGTGGGATTTATTAACACTCTGCTGGAGCTCCCAGGCTGCTGCTGCTGTCTTATTGATCGGATCCTGTGAAATGGCACATCTACCCACAGAGATTATGGATAGAATCAGCTAAGGGTCATCAGGCTGACTGATATTTTTAACAAATTTCATATTGCTTGTTATTTTCCCGGTGCTGCATGTAGGGAAACAAAGGTGCTAACAATGTAGGAGGGCAATAATCTCTAAAAAGGGAATATCAAATGAACTTACTAATTTCAGTGACATTTATTCTAGGTAAGAAAAGATTTTATCTGTATCTTATCAGCAGTGCTTTTTAAGTTATGAGTTCCTACAACAGATATTCCTGGTTTTGAGTTTGTTTTGGTTTGTTTTGGGGTTTTTTTGTTTTTTTTTTTTTTCTCTCTGAGTTTTAACCTTTCCAGCTAATCTAGCCCCATTTCTTTTTTTTTTTTTTTTCTTATAAAAGAATCCCAGCTGACCCATGCTTAGGATCTACCTTAGTCTTCTGGGATTTGAAAACCACGTTTGCTTTCCCATTTAATACTCCCAGGCTCAAGACTTTGGGTGGACTTTAATCAACTGCATGTTGCCCTTTGCTTGATCTGAACAATCAGCTCAGAAAATTTCTCATTATGGCTTTTGTAAGAAGAAATAATAGCCTGTCTTCTCGCAAGCAAACACAATTTGAATGAGCAAAATTAATGGCTGATTCTCTTATTTTTTTTTTTCCTCCTACGGATGTGATAGGTTATAGATGAGGTGTAATTACAATAATGTCAAAGCCGCTGCAGAAAGAGTTAATCTGCAAGGAAAAATTCCCACCAGGAAAAATAAAATAATCTCTGGCATGCAGATGAACTGTTTACTTGGTAGCTCTTGTGTGATCAAAATGAAACTAAGCTGAACTGCTGAAACAATAAAAGTAAATTGTTACTGGGGCTTTGCAAACCTCAGTTAAATAAATATTATGCAGTAAACAACATTCTGGATTTTAATTAGGATAAAACAACTGAAAAAGGACCAGTTGTGTTATCTCACAGTAACCTTCATACACTTCTTGCAGGAGGCTTTTTTATTATAAAGAGGTTTAGCTTAAAAAAAAACAAACAAACATGAAAAAACCCACTCTCACTGTATTTTTATGAGCATTAGAAGTAATCTCATTATATATTTTTCCCTCCTAAAAAAGTTTCTTTAAAACTTTAAATTAGATAAATATAGGTATTGACGGTGGTTTTCTGGTCTCAGCTTTTCAATTACTTTAAAGAAAGCAAAGCATTTTGAAAATAATGTGATCAATTTGTTGCACTTACTCCAACAAAACGAAATCACCATCTAATTATCCAGTCAAACAAAAAACGAGTGCTAACTTGGGGGTAACTAATTTTAAATGGCAGGTACCAGAATGAAAATCATGCTTCTTTTTGCATTTTCTTCTGGTAGGTATAATGCAGTCCAATACAGTATTTTCATTATTCATTTGCTTTTTCTTTTTTTCTTAGTGCTGTGCACTCTCTAACAGAGATGAATTCCTTGCTGAGCTACCAGATCCCGGGATGCCTTTGGCAGTGGTAAAGCAGATTTCTACAGAAATGGAAGCACAATCCACACTTTCACTCCCCACCAGTCTGTCCCAGCCCTGAAACTGAGTTCCTACAATAAACCGTGAGATTTTCATCCCAGAGCACAGCATAGAGCACGTCAGTATGGTTTAAAGGGGAATAAAATGTCCTATTACTCCTTCTAAAACAAACTTCACCTCTGTCTGCAGCAGCCTGGAGAATATCACCTTCACAAACATATTTAAGTATGCAGATTGTTTAAGTGTCAATTACTGTCAATTAAGCTGTCTTCAAAATACAAAAATTGCAGCCTTCTTATAAACATTGTTCTATTAATCAGCACTAAAACAGCCCATTCTCAATGGAAACAAAAATTATTGGTCTAAAAATGAAAAGTTGAGCTTGTAAAGAAATAGCAATGACATTTGTAGGGGCCGACGTTTCTGCATGAGGTGGCGAGCTATTAATTTGCTAATTACTCATGTAACACTATTTCAGTGCATACTTTAAGCAACAGTCTAAATTGAACCTGAAGATTAAAAATCTCACCCTAAAAGATTGGATTCCCCCCTCAGTTTTACACTACAGTCTCTGAGGTAAATTAACAGGCTGCATTTTTTGTGGCTCTCTCAGGAGGAGAAGTGAGAAGCTCCAGGGTCAGACTCTGCAATGCCCTGGGGGAACAGTCACCACCGCCCTGTAGTCTCCTCTGTACCTGCAGAATTTGTACATTTATTAACCTTCCTGCTCTTGAGAGATCCAGCAGTGCCCAGAAACTCAGCTGGGCTTTGCCACCTCTCTCTCCTTTTTACCCCACTGTTGGCACAGCTGCATTCACACCTGGAGCGTGGCAACTGCTCAGGTGCCCTCAGACCTCCTCTGTGGCGGGAGCTTGGGAAAGGATCACACATGGAGGTGTCAAATCCTTCTGCTGCTGCTTCTTTACGTGATGATTCCCTAAATCAGCTCTTAATTCCTCTTTATTAAAGAGACAACTCCTCACAAAATGTCATTACCTCCACCGTTGCTGCCAGGTAATTTTCACCCACCCAACATCCTGATAGGGAGTGGTCATGTAGAAAAAACTTTATTTTTTTTCCTCAAGAAAATGACAGAATGGCCTGTACACAGCCGGCCAAAGAATTGGGCAGATTTCCAGTGCCAAATCCAGCTGTTCCTGAGCCAAAACTCAGAGGCCATCTGTGCCAAGCTAAGTAAAGTCTCACCTGATAAACCTCCTGGCTCTCCTTTCATTCCCTGCATCTATTTTTCTCCCCTTAACCTCCCAGTCTCCTTGGTAGTTTTTTCCCCATGCTTAGAAAAAGGTAATTTCCTTAAACACGGTTCTTGACCCTATTTTAGAGATCTCACCAGAGACATTGGTCACTCACAAGACCTCAGCAGTTTTGTTCTGTGCTACTCAAAGGACAACAGCTGAAGGTCAAGACCAATATTTTCCACCACTCTCATGCTCATGTGGCCTTCACTTCCATATGACTGACAGTTTCCAGGTTCACGGAAGGAAGACTGACAGTTCTGGGATGTGGAACATCAAGCAAAATCCAACCTAATTAGTTTAAAAGAAAATCCATCTTTTACCGCTTCGGTTGGTTGATTTTTCTACCAGCAGAAAACAAAGCTCATGTCTTAGTCAAATTCACAAGTGACATTGGGCCTGTTCCTTTCTCCCTTTGTCCCCACCTTCTCAATAGCCAAACAAGGATAAAGTGTGTAAAAAAGAACTGAAAATGTATCAAGAGCAATCAGGGGAACTTCAAGTTACCTGGAAGTATGGTCCATGGCACTCTCTGGAAATCAGCTCTTCCTTAGTTCTCGTTATACCTCTGTCCCAATTTCCCTGATGACAATAAGCACTAGAAGAATAAAACCCACGCTGAAAGGATTTAGAGCCCTTCATTTTTATTTTTTTTTTTCCAATTTCTATCTTTCCTTTGAGGAATGCTGTTTCCTGTGCAAATTATTTTCTCCCCCAGCAGCCACTTCCCACAGGTCATGGAGCCCCAGCCCAGCACTCAGACAGCCACAGGCTCCTCCAGCTCCTGAGAATGGGCCCTCAGTGTCCCCGTGAGGACACACAGGCTGAAATCAGTCACTCATATACCAACGGGGGGTTTAAAACCCTTATTTGGCCAATCTCCTCGGCTGCATTCCTTAATGGAAAGCTGATCCAAGTGTATACAGATGTGTATGTATGTATGTATGTATGAGTGCATTCTCTGCTTACAGAACGTCCACGTGCAGAACTTTCACAAGTTTCCATACTCATCCCCAGGCTCATCGGCAATATGTTCTCTCTGTAGATACATGTTTGGGTGCCATTAAAGAATGGGATGAGTCTGACCAAAACCTGCTCTATCCAAGCTTTATTCAGCTGGTCTAGGGGACACCTCCACTGCTGTAAATTCTGCTCTAAGGGAATTCTGTCATAATGTACCAGAAAGCTGGGATATAACCAAGCTGGCTGATTTTTCTTTTTCCCCAGATTCCTTGATGTAGCCAAGCAGAAGCTGTACCAAAACCTGCCTGTCAAGAGTGCCAGAATGCTGAGATTAACAGAGCAGGAGGCACAAACCTCGTTTATGAAGACAAAGAAGAAAGTAGGTGGGCTTCACATCAAATGCATCTAAACAACATATCAGGAAAAAAAAAAGTTTACAAACTCTTAACCTATGAAAAAGTTAATGTTTAAGACAATCACAGTGATCTCACATGTGGGACAGGAAGGGTGACTATCGGTATGGAGAAGCAGGAAAGACAAGAGTGTGATTTCTGGAGAGGGAAGTACAATTTACAGGAAAACACTGGAAGCTCACAAAACTCCACTTAAAAATTGACTTTTCTCCTTAGTCACTCAGTAGATGTTGCCATGAAATCTCATTGCTGCTAAGTGAACAAAGAAGCCCTCCTGAATGTATGGTTAAATCACACACCGCAGCAAACATTAATTAATTGATATTTGAATAGCATATGGAGAGCTTAAGAGTTGTATAACTGGGACATGAGAAGCATTCACTCAAATACGACATCTCTGGTATTCCCATTTCTCTCTGCAGCTCCCTGGTAAGGCCAGACCTGTGACTTTGGTGAGACTCAAAGCCTGGTGTCCTCACTCCTGTGGCTGGGAGGTTACAGTGGGGACGGGTGGTGGCTTTGTTTTCCATGTCACTGCTGGAGGTACTCGTGCTTTCTGTGCACAATGAGAGGATGCAGGTGATCTTTTACTTTTGAAAGTCTCAAAGCATTTGTATTTTTATTCCATTTTTCTGAAAGGTCACTATACTACAGATCACTTATCAGTGATCCTTCCTTGCCTAGGTATCATTTGTACACTGTGGCGTCAGTTTTCCTGGTTCAACAGTCAGCTCCTAATAAAAGAGGATGACATGTATTAGAAGTAAAGAAAAATAGCTGTAATAATAGCACTCCAATCCTACTTACTTGTCTCTTAACCTCTTTCTTTCAAAGGCTCCCACGCTGCAGTGCTCAGAAGAAAGTTGCCATTGAATTATCCACCGGAAATCCATTGGCATCTATTGCTGCTCTGGAGCAGCAGTGTACAGGGCAACAATAACTGATAACACTTCTCACATCCCTGCCCCTCCTCTGCCTCAAGCTCTGTCTCTGGAAATAAAACCCCATGCAGACACAGAATATTTTTATAAATTAGGCTCAGAGCTGCAGACAGAAATCAGCTCCATCTGACAGCTCAGCCCCTCAGGACCCCGTGCTCGCCCACTGCCCCTGCTCCTCACAGCATTGTTCTGGGGAAGCACTTCCACAACAATTCTCACTGATCATGAAAGGCAAATAAACCAAATCCCAGAAGCAAAAGCAAAAAGCATCAATACAGTTTTCTCCAGCAGCCTACTGCTATTTATACAGGTGACTGTGAACATTCACACATCAAAAGCAGTGGTATTTTGGCATCTCTTCCAGGAGCAATCAACTCCCTAATGGATAGCATGGTAAATACGCTGTGCCTGATGAGGAGAAGATGCTTGAATCATTACAGCAGCAGTCTGTAATGAAAAGGATGTAGATTCAGTTCCCTGTCAGATTTCCTGATAGATTTTTTTGAGAAATCTCACAGGTACCTTTGGATTTCAGTACAAGAATCTAGGTGGCTTTTAATGCCACAATTAAAATTTCTGTGCTTTTTCTGACTTCACAAAGGAATTATCAAGATTGATACATTAAAGAACAAGGGATTGATTAGGGAGCTGGCAGCACACAGCTTTGGTATCTAAAGTGGATGGAAATTTGGACTGGGTGAATAAACCCTCAAGCCTAAAACTGTACTGGTTCCACCAATGATTGGTTCAAGGGGGTAGAAGAACAGCCATGATCTGCTCCCTTTTCAGGGCACAGCAGCCACATAACTGTTGGGTTGCACCTCTGTCCCCCAAATGCCCTCTGAGAGGGGCCCAGAAAATGTCCCAGCAGATGATGATGTGGTCTCTGCATGGCACAATCCCAGAGTGGTTTGGGGTGGAAAGGACCTTAAACACCATCCAGTTCTATCTCCTGCCATGGGCAGGGACACCTTCCACTGTCCCAGGTTACTCCAAGCCCATCCAGCCTGACCTTGGACACTTCCAGGGATCCAGGGGCATCTTGCTGTTTTCACTCTGAAAGTGCCACAAATACATTCATCCAGTGTTTTTCATGAACAGGCAAGACAATTTCACACTCTTTTTTTTTTAAAGCCCCTCTTGTGCTGATCATGCAGCCAGGCATTCACACTGCAATCTGTGTTATCTCATTTCTAAGATTAGGCAGTTAAATAGTCTTGGCCTGGATCTTCTTAATCACACTAATACCACTTTTGCAGTGGTCTGGGCTGAAAGGTTTAGTATGAAGAACAATCACCTTCCTTTATTAACAGCCAAGGCTGAGTCAGTGCATTTAATGGGAAAGTCACTGTGGGCTTCAGAAAGAATAGGATCAGAGTTAGACTCCTGTTGACATGGAAATACTCTGAAAAGTCTCTTAAGGAAGTGTCCCGAGCACTGAAGTTCTCTGTATTCCTTATGCCCTAATGAAGTCGCCGCCACAAGTCTGAATTTGGAGCTTTTCTTCCTGTTGAATGTTAGTGTAAAGAATAAATAAGATCGATTAGAGTCATTTTGGCACTAAAAAAAGCCAGTGTACTCCATGTCCTTGCCAGTGCTCCCCTGTGTATCTGACACGAATAGCTGCAAGGACTGGAGAAGCAGTAACTTTTGGAAAGGACTGTATCTCCTACAGAAGCACCACATTAAGTAGACCATTTCCAATGAATCCCAAATGCTCATGTTCATTAGCTTTTTGCAAAAGCAGAATACCATGTAAAATGTGCCTTGCACAGCATGACTTGAACTGGTGCCCTAAACGGAGAAAGAAATCAAATGATATCCCCAGATCAAACATTTAAAGGGAAAAAAATATTATCTGAGCAGAAGAAACATTGCTCTGTAGAACTGCAGTCAAACAGAACTGGGAAGAATACAATTTCTTTACACCAGAGCACGAAGTACATGTATCTTAAAATCAGCTAATATCTACTTACCAGACCTTTAAACCAGAAAAAAAACGTATTTTGCTATTTAGATAAGCAGCACAATATGAGTTTGGGGACTCTGTACAGCTTGGAATGAGATATTAAACATCAGTTGAGTCAGTTTTATTATTAAATCAAAATCCCAACATTTATGTATTAGTGGTTTTTTTTTATTTAACCTGAGAGGCCTTGGATAAACAGTTTTCTCCATGAGTAAGGGACTATGGGAGCTCTAAGGCTTGGCTCAGACATGGGACCTGTGGCAGTTCCCTGTTCCTGAGATGGATGTGGCAGGATGAGGCCTCTCCTATCCCCCTCCATGCATTCTCTGGTTTGCAGCTAAAGAAACCCTCACCATGTGGCCCTGAAGGACCTGCAGCTTGTACACCTGCTGGGAAACTTTGTTCTGTGCCAAGTGTCAGTTATTTCTGCTTTTTACACAGACAAATCAATGTGTCAGACATCAAGGATTTCACAAACACTGCTGTGAACGAGTAAAGAGATTGAGTTCACTAAATGGGATATGACAAATGTCATCGTTGACTGGAACAATTACTGGTTTTCCTCATACCTTTATAAAAGGTGACATCTATCTCATAGCTAGAAGAAATATTGTTTGCCATGTAGGTGAGCCAGATCAAAGTAGAGAGTGGATTTAAACTGGAATATTCCCTTGTTTTTACTACTGCAATCATTGTACAAATTCTGCACGTGACATGCATCAGGATGCTCTTGCCTACCGTGTGCTTATTGCCAGTTCTTTTGGTTCATTTATATGAAAGTAAAAAATGAACAAAAGTATTATCTAAATCACTGGGGAGTTATGAACTGTCACTGCTATTGATAACAACAGGAAATGAGATCTGTGCCTGTTCCCCTTGCTCAGCATCAACATGGTAAAATCATAAAACAACTGAAAAACCTGGGTTTGGCTGTGTTTGCAACACAAAGCAAGGGAGCAGCTTCAGCACTGTGACATCTCTGTGGCTCCAGTCACTCCAGCTGATTCATAATGGAGCAGTCAATCACACCCCTGAGGCAACTCCTGCTCCTTCCTCATTTTCAGCTCACCAAAGGACTTTGTCTAAAGCAGTCCAGCAATACATTTTTGCATGTCCTGACTCCAATAAAACACCTCAGTGTCTGCTGAGCTGGTTCCAGATCAGAGTATCACTACACAGTAAAGAAGATGTAAGTCATCTACTTAATCAAATCCAGGCAGCCAGGATGCTGCACTGGATGGACCATGGCCAAGGACAAATGCTTCAGACAAAGGCAGACTTTGCAAAAGCAGATTAAGATATGATTACAGATAAGAAGTCATGGTTTAAGTGTGGCAAATTTACCTACAAGAATATTTTTTATAGTACTTTTGAAGGGGTTATAAATCTTTCCTAGCAGTGGGATTCTCTGTGGAGGGGGAGACACTGCTGGCTACCAGCAGGGCCCATTGGCTTCTCCCTGGACACCTCCAGGTGCAGGATAGACCCTGTCCTCCCAACAGCCACCAGCACCACAGATCTGGAGCATGTCTGGCATATTCCTGCTATGATTCTCCAGGCATCTGTTGGAAACATCCTCTCAGCCCCTGGAGAGCACTGCAAATCTATCATGAATTCCAGAGGGCACACACCAGGGACAGAGCAAGGAAAAACACAGGGAAAGGGCAGTGAGAAAGAGAGGTGTGATTATGAGAACAGAAGGATGCCAGCACAGATGAAGGGAGAAAACCCCTTTGGAGTCATCAGGTGACACAAACTGCCAACATGAAGAGCAAAAATCAGTGGCTGTTGCCAAGGATTAAACACTCCGCACATGCAGGATATTGGCCAAAGAAAAGTCCTCAAAACAGCCTTTAAAAGCAGCCATTCCAGAGCCCTGATGTCCTCTTGTTCTCCAGAAGTAACTCTGTAAACTTGCCCTGGACTACTGAAAATACCTGACAGAAAGTGATTCAAGCTCAAGACAAAATTTAATGTTTGGTCCCTTTAGGTTATCCATGCTTGTGCAGCAAATTCTCTTGCCCCTAAAAAGATCAGTGAAAAGCATCTTCATTTAGTTCCAAAGGGCTGATCACGTAAGCAAAATTTATATCAGGCCATGGAGTCAGTGATGGATATCCAGTTCTGGAAGGAAATGTTATTGGACAACCTGTGGCAACACAGGGCAAAAGTCTAAAGATGAAGAGGTGCACAAATCTTCCCTAAAATGTTAGTCCTTTCCCTCATTATTTCCTTGATTCCCTTTCCTTATGATCTTCATCAAACTGAAAGCCTGCAATGGGAACAGGATGCTTTGCTTGCAGGCAGAGCTACAACTGTTCCTATCAAGTTTACATCTTGATCAGAGAAAAAAAAATCACATTTTATCCCAAATCCTGCCTGAGGACTACAGCCTTAGCTTCTGTTTGAGAAGGTTCCTTGTGGATCTCTCAAACTGTTGCAATGCCCATAGCCTGGAGTTCTCCACCAGGATGATACAGGAATGGCACAAGTGTGGGTGTGAGCGGATGCTGCCATTCTGCTCCAGAGGCAGAATGACATTCAGCTCTGCGTGGCAGAAAGGGAAGCACTTTGCTTCAAGTAACATTAAAAAAAAAACCCCAAAGCTTGGAAAGCTGTGCTGCCAGACAGCTCTAGGAACACAGCTTTTACCCTTGTGTAAGTATAGCTGAAGAAAGGAATCAAGCAACACGGATGAAATGGAACAAGCACTAGATCCTGAAGATATTCTCAGCTGCTGCCTGGTTCTCAGCATGGCCACTCCAGCAGGCACACAGGCACTGAGCTGGGCTCATTCCAATTAGCAGCGTCCTCACAGCAAAACCACCAGTGTGAGCTTCACCTAACTGCTGGAAACGTGTGAGCTGGGCTAAATGCAGCAATTTCACCTTCTCCAAAATCATCCAGCACCTGCAAAGTACTTTGTATTTACGTGAGTGAGGGGAAAGTTGCAGATGCAGCCGTGCTGGTGCTGCCACAGTGCTGGAGTTGCAGCACATCCTCTGCCACATCTCTGGCAGCCTTGGCCTCACAGAGGCTTTGGGGCCTCACTGCTGTGTCCTCTGACAGCTCCAGCAGCATGAGGCTCTTGGAGGATGATGTGCTGCTACTTAGCAGCTTGTTGGGCAGGGAAGAGAAGCACTGGTGTTGCTTCTATCTGTACTTCAGCCTTCTGAAATCAAATATTGCCTTTGCTCCTATCAAATCCAAGTCCCCTCAGAGCGTCCTCGGTTTTCCATTTCCCATCAAAACCACAAGGCGCCCAGTGACTCATGCATAGAAATTGGTCACAAAATCGTGCAGTGTTTGTGCAGTTATACTTGATGAATGAGGCAAGAGATTTCCAATTTGTAAAGTTATTATTCCATAAGCGCAGTTTGCCAGGTAGCAACTGTAAAAATCAGAAATATTTATTCAGATAAAATCTGATATTGATCTTCATTGCATTTCCATTCTGGCAGGGATTTTTAAGGACCTTACCAGCTTATCTTCTCCCAGTGATAGCACCAAGGCTCCACCTATAATGAAATAATTCACCACCATTTTTGCAAAAGCACACGTGAATGTGAATTCCTCAATAATCCTGGAAAAATTAATACAGTCTATGCAGTGTTAATAAGGCAATTATCACACAAATGGCACAGTTTTTTTCTGTGATTTCCTAATTAACATGATTATCAGCTGCTTGTTATTAAAGCAGCTTCCTATGCTTTGACTTACAGCATACTGTAAACAAATTTAAGATGCCTTTTCCTGCTCCATGGTTTACATCACACTGTTCATTCACACTTGCATTCATTTTTTCCTATTTGTTAGTGCATTTCAGAGAAAACCCTACATCGTGATGGGGAAGAAAAGCAATATTAGAAAGGAAGCCACAAAAAGCAGACTGGTGGATTTCTTTCCAAATAAATCATGTGTAATAGGAATTTTTTTCATAAATTTGTGAAACTACATATCAATAATGTGGAAAAACTACCTCTTTGTGCCTCAGTATTTTATTTGCCTTTTCTCCAACAGATGCCACTGACAGTTTGCTAAATGGTGCACTGCTTAAGAGATTTAGTGGAGGAAAAAGAACACTTATTGTCATACAAATTAAACCTTGCATAACTGGAGCATTTAGGGGAAAAAGACTTCGGTCCAGTAAAGTGGAGAAGTAGAGCGGGAGGGCAGAATTCCTTCTCCTTCTGAAGTTAACATCAAGAAATTTCCAACATGACACATTCTTCTGGTTTGCTGTTTCCTGTACATGCCATCCTGTGGCTAAATTTTTTCCAGAACCAGCAATTTAAATATCCAGCTCTTTGAAATAACATCTCTGTGGTGGTGCAGCTGTCAGAGAGTGCTGAAACCCTCAGGTCCCATAAACATCCACTAATGAGATGAAACAAGATCTAAAGTGCTCAAATGTTGATAAGTACAGAATGTAGCTCACGATGTACTCCTCACAAATTAGTGAGGGGTTGCTATGACTCCTTAATGAAATGTTATTATGTTTTAAAACTGAAACCAGACATCTGGGGACGGGGGGGAGGAAATGGGAGTGAGTGTTTGAACACCGTTGTCTAGGCTTCCTTTCATCAGCCAGCTGAATTTGCTTACTTGTCCTGAATGAGTGGATCCATTTCTTCAGCTGGTGCAGTGCCTTGCAATAAAGCCGAGCAGTGTGTGCTGTCTTCCGCTCCCTGGGAAGTAGAAATCACTGCTATGGGAGAGGAGGCTTCTGTAGGAAAGGCTACACGAGCTGTAAAAGTCTCCTGTCTCCCTGCAGCATCCAAAGGATTTGACAAATGCAAACATGCCAATGTATGCAGCACGTTCTGGTAATGACCCGTCAGATCTTCCAAAAAAATAAGCACTAAAGTGGTGAGAATTGCTTGTTTTGTGCTAGACTCGGAAAAATGTTTATTTTAAAGTTGTTTATATGAGACAATGGCAATTTCTTTCCTTATTAACCTTGATATACATGCACAGAAAAAGAAAGAGAGAGAGGAATACAGATACCTATATACACACACTTGAACACAAAACATAGACATGCAAAATTTAAGTGACAGACGGGGGCGGCTCTGGCTGCAGATACAGATTTCTGACCTCATGGTAAACACTGACATTTTCAACCGTGCCCAGCACTCAGAGCTATTTCCCTCCTGAATTACAGAGCAATCACTGTATTACCAGCCACAACAAGAACTAAATTCTCCATCCCTGGCACTGCAGGTGACTCTAAATCACTTGCCTGGAGAGCCATGGGTTAAACCAGAGCTGGTAAACACCCGGCAACACACTTCCTCCAGTGAATCCTGAAAACATTTCTTTAATCGCATCCTTTAAAACTTTCTTTAGAGCGGATGGAGTGAGGGAGGACCACGCTGACAGAGATGAAAGGGGCTGACATTCCCTCCCTGGTGCTCCGGGCCTGCTGCTGGCACCGCGTACCGACAGCGCCCGTGTGCCTCTGCCAGCTGATCCCATCTCTGCTAACAAACAGGCACACAAATGTATATCCATTTTATATATATCAGCTTGAATCTATCCATTGAACCGATTTGACTCTCCTGCTTGTCTTGTCCACCTTGTGTGCGGCAACACCTCCACGCTGAGGCCTGCTCACCCCATGAGGGGCCTGTGACATCCTGCATCACCAGGGTCTGCATTTTCCAGACTAAGGATAATTTTAACATTGGCCATTCTGGTAATAGCTCTTGTGGGGAAAACTGTTAAAATGGAGACTAGAGGCATGCAGTTCAGGCGCCTGACAGCCACTCCTGTGCCTACGGATGGCACCGGGGCCACGCCGCAGCCGATGGCGCCAGCGCAGCCGCAGGGATGGTTCACACAGCTCCTTATCCATCACCTCAACACGTACATCACAGCAGACACCCGCCCGCTTCTCAGCGCAGTCAGAGAGATTTCCTGTGTTAATTTCTGAATGCAGAATCACAGAATCACTTAGGCTGGAAAAGCCATCGAAGATTGAGTCCAACCATTCCTCCAGCACTGCCAAGCCCAGCACTGAACCGTGTCCCCAAGTGCCACATCTACACATTTTTATAGACCTCCAGGGATGGTGACTCTGGCACTTCCCTGGGAAGCCCATTCCAGCACCTGAAAACCTTACAGAGAATAAGTTTTCCATAATATCCAACCTGAACCTCTCCCAGCACAACTTGAGGCCATTTTCTCCCGTCCTAGTGCTTGTTACCTGGGAGAAGAAACAGACCTCACCTCACTGCAATCTCCTTTTAGGGAGCAATAGAGACTTTTCTCCTGGCTGAGCCTCCTCAGCTCCCTCAGCTGGTCCTGGTGCTCCAGACCCCTCCCCAGCTCTGTTCCCTTCTCTGGATACACTCCAGCCCTTCAATGTTTTCCTTGTAGTGAGGGGACAAAACTGACCCAGGACTCCAAGGGTGACCTCACCACTGCTCAGTGCAGGGTCACTGCCCTGATCCTGCTGGCCACACTACTGCTGATACAAGCCAGATGCCATCAGCCTTTATGGCCACAGCTGGGTCATGTTCAGCCTCTGCCAACAACAACTTCCCCTGCAGATACTCGAGCCGGACACAGAATAAGCAGATGACTTTTGCTGAACCCTAAAAACTTGACTACGACTTTGCCATTTGAATAGAAATGTGAAATTATATAATATCGCGCAACCTACTGAACAGGACCCAGGTCTCAGTGCCCTCACTCCCAGCATCAGTGACAACACAACATTTGCAGCAGGAATAGCACATCAGCATCACCGAGGCAGTTCACTTGATGAGGCTTGAACATAGACCTTCCTGGGGAAATAGCTCTGTGTGAAGACAGCCACTTCAGTATGTAGATGGAGGAATAAAATCTTGCCACTTAAAATCCATCGTAAAAATAATAGATTGGATCAAAATCAGCTTTGCTCCTTATTAATTATATTATTTCCTTCCCCTAATTACTATGTTCACATCATAAAGTGCCAGGCACGCATTTTAAAAGGGTAAAGAAAAGTGGAGGAAAATTTATGTATGTACACATATGTATGTATTTATACACAGCCTTCAAATCATTCAAATACTGATTTCAACAGCCTAGTACTGGAAATCCCAGGCTGGTACTACAGTTCTGTAATCAATAGTCCCAGAGTAAGTACTTTACATTTCCACAAGAAAAAAAAATATTAAAAGACTCAAAATGATTTAAAGGGAGTGATTCAGATGATACATTACATGATTTCTGTTTATTACTACCTACTCTTTCTGATTTTTAATATCAACATAGAGGTTTCAGAACAAGACTTCCAAACAATCTGGTCTTCTTCCATTTGGCAAACACTGTGTCTAATGAAGCTTGAAATTAAACCAGCTTTTTTTGGTAATTCCCTCTTTGCAAAATCCCAGCAGTGATGAGGGACTCTCCTGTTCACGGGCTGCAGCAAAGGATGCTCAAAAGAAAAGAGCATCCCTCACACAAACAGCTGAACTGCTCTGTGAGGCTCCAGTCCATGAACGAGGTCAGTAGGAGCTAACACCTTAAAAATGGATAAAAGGTAATAGCAAGCTGTATTTTGATTTTTGCTGCAAGTAGAGAAGAGTGTGATTTATGTCTTTGACCGCCTATGCTGGGACAAATGCAAGTGATAAACGGCCACTGTAAATGACAAAGCAGTGGATGCTGTTACCACCTCACTCGGAATCTGACAATATCCCCTTGGAAATCCCTGTCTCACTAGATTAGGAGTGCATGCAGCTTAATTAAAGAGACTTCTTCAACTCTTATTGAACATTTCAGTGACTCAAATAAATTCACTCACAGGTCTGTTTAAGTTTGTCTTTATCTTCTTAAGGGTATTTGATCTTTTCCTGCATCTCAGAATCCATTTGGACAATCCAGTCTGCTTTAAGAAATGAGTAGCTATGAAAGCCGGGTTTTGAGATGTCTAGGAAACACTTGACAGCCACAACCTGGACTTTTCCTTGCCCATTTGGGAAATTAAATATGTTTCTAAGTTGGAAGTTTCTCATGCTGAGCCTTTAACACATTAGTCTTCACCCAGAGTTTTAGTTTCCACCTTCAAAGTAACAGTCACATTTCCACACCCATACCACCTACAGCTACTCAGGATATTTCAATTTGATTTATAGTCTGGCACTAGGAAAAGTATTTTGCTAATTTTTCCATTTGTTTACTCTGGGCCATCTGTTAATTCCTCATGAGTACTTCATTTCTTTGCTTCCTACACTGCAAATGTCTCCCCCTTTTTCCAGGGCACCCTGTGTGTCAGCATTGAAAAGGGGCTGGGTTTTGCCAGAGCCACTCCTCATGGAACATGATCAGTGTCCTGAACTGATCAGCTTTGCTCTCTGAAACCATACAAATCTGCTGCAGGGCAGTGACAGACTGACACTGCCCAAGATTTATGCTCTATTTTCCAAACAGTTCTTGCGAGATCGTGACCTTGTTGTGGATTTGGTGGAAAAACTTAAAATTATTAACTTCAGATGATATGTAAATATAGGGATCAATGCTCCTCTCAGCAGGTGATTACCAGAGTATTCAATGACTGCTTTTTTTGGTACAAAAGACACCTTCAACTCTCTCCTTCCCTGAAAAGCTCCTCATAAATGTCTCTGATGGCAGATCGTTAAATGCTGAGCTGTGGCATTTCCCTGAAGATATAATTATAAAGCTGTGGGAGGAAAAGAGACAACTCTTTAGACCACACTCTTCATTCTTTTATGGCTGTGTAGTTCAGTGGCTAATGTGTATATTGAATTTAATTTAATCACTTGTGTTATTCTACCAGTTAGATAGCAGCCATTTCATCCAGACATATTATTAAATTATTTATATGGGACTTTCTACCAGCTCAACTTCATTAAGATGGAGTTAAAAGTTTATAAGCTCCAAAATAGCGTGGCTGGCTGAGGTCATGGCGAGGAAGCCGTGCATTACACAAGAGCATTACATTTCCATGTTGGAAATCATAAGCCTCTCTGTGAGCCAGATGCCTGAAATCCACGGCCACAGGAATTTGCAGAGTAACTCCATGGGCCAGCCACTCCCCAGGGCTCTACAGCTGCATTGATCAAGGCTGTCCTGGCACAGCAGATGAGACATACTGGCTGCATGTAGATGCTGATTTTTAGGTTAGTCCCATATTGAATCCCACCCAGACAGGATCACTGGAGGTGGAGCGTCACTTAAGAAATTTTCAAAAGTCCATTAGCTTTGTTGTTTTGTTTTGGTTTTTTTGTGGTTTTTCTGGGCTTGTTTTTTCTCAGTATTTGCTTGAACAGAGTTTGACTCCTTGGAGGATAGTTTGGGAACTATTGTGTTCATTTTTGCTAAGGGCATCAGAGTCTGGTTTTAGACGCTCAAAAGAAAGCCAGGGATGTTAATCCATCCTACTCCCCAGTACCCCACAAATAATGTAACACCAGATGCCCAATTTTACTGTTCAGCCCTCCCACTTCGCCCACACAATCCTTATTACTGCCTGCTTCCAATGCCCTGTTCCCACAGACTGCACAGTCCCTCAAACTCTCAAAGCACCTCTCAGGTATCCCCTGCAAGGTGAACTCAGCCGCTGGGATTCAGGAGGCAGAGCCTGTCCTCAGCACTTCTGGCTGAGCTGAATGAAAGCCTTTTTCCTGAGCATTTTTGAATCCAAAGATGCCTCTTATATAACATGTGAGGCCACTCTTGGCCTTCTGCCCCTTGTCATCCAGAGGAGAGACAGGAGCAGGATTAAGGGCCAGGCCAAAGAAGCAGGGTGTGAACAGAATGGGCTGGAAGCTGGTGCAGTTGGCTCTCTTCAGCACAGACATTACTATATACAACTACTTAAAGTTAAGATTTCTTCCAAAATTACTTCCTTTTACTATGCTTTACTAGAAATGTTCAACTGACAGTGGTTTTGTAGCCTTCTCTTTCTTTCCATTATAGGAGCTGCTTAATAATTTCCTGTCCCACAACCACATTCTTCCCATCACACATGCACCAACTGCACAAACTGCATGTGCAAATATCCCTAGGAGTGTGAACTTTGAATATGAAGTTTCCACCCACAGATCACGGGACTCGTGCAGCAATATTATGGAGTCAACCTATTTCCCTTCTCAAACGTTGGATTGCTGAAGTCAGTTAGGTTTCAGCAAGTTATCAAAACATGAACATAAATTAAATCACTGTCTTCTGGGTTTCAAAGACTGAGACATTTCCTAGACATTTGGCTGACTGGGCATGTGGGCAGTTTCCATGAGCTTTAGGTACTACAAGTACTATTTTTACAACAGCAAGCTGCAGCTATCTTCTTTCAAAAATCTGGCCATTTCCTGCAGCTTCCAGGGAAAAAACCTCAGAAGTTCTTGTTGCTAAATTATACCAAAATATGTCATGCAATATACATAGTCATAAGAGATTATAAGAACAAGAGACATGTGAAAGAGAAAGATAGGGAAAGAATAAGGCCTTATCTACCACAAGTTGTTATTTGACTTAGCGTGATTTTAAATTAATCTTGCTAAACTAGTGGAAAGACTTTGTAAACCTCATAAATCATTTATACTGTGGTTTAAATCCATTTTTTAAAAAACAGATTAAAGTTGTGGACACAGGAACTCGTTACCACGAGTAACAGATTTGTGCACTCCAGGCAATCTGCGGTAAAGTGGAATATGTCACATGAACTGAAATAACATTGTCTGTGGAGACGCTTGTTTTAATTTATCTGAATCACCTAAGCCTATAGGAAATGGAGATCTCCTGTAAAAAAACACTGAGACTGTGAGAGGCAAAGAAACAAATGTAAGAAAAGAGCATGGACTGTGTTTCAAATTATACACGACATGCATAGAGGTGTGGAGATAAACACTTGTGCAACACTAATTTATAGCATTGCTAAGGGCTTCCCATCACATCATAACAACAAAGAACAAAGCTGGAGTGTTTCCTTGCCAAAATGGGATTTTCTTGCACTTTTTACTGATTGCTTGTTTTTATAGCACAATTGGAGTTTTTGACTTGCTTCAGTCTTCCTGCATTGCAGCTCCTGAGCCTGACATGCAGGAACAACGGCATTTGAAAATTTGCTTAAATATTGTCAAGCACATCAAAGATCACTGCAGTCAGCTGAAAAATTACAGTTGACCTCATTCACCTTTGGTGTATGTGCTCACCATGCCCCAGTGTCTGGCATGGAAAGATGCTGCTTTATAAAATCATTCTGGAAGCTTGGAAAAAAAGAGGCAGGAAAATTGAGCTGCTCTCCATCCTAAAGACAGCGTCACAATGAAGATAATCACATTTACCGTTAGAAATGCACAAAAGTAATCAAAGTGAGGTACTGAAGGATCAAAAGGCTTCTGTAATTCTGTGTCACCAAGACTGTGTTAAAGTCACACTACCAATGGTCTTAAGAACTGAACAATTCACTTCAGAACAACCTGCTCAAGTGTTGTCACTGCTGGACGCTTGCCATTCATTTCCTCTGCTATTCATACTCTTAATTTACAAATAATATGGATTTACAAATTCTTTTAGCACACGTTGCTGGTGTTCTTCCTGCTTTCCAACTGGAAGAATTGGAAGCAAGTTGGAAGAAGAAGCAATTTCCATGACAGTGTAGGGCAGTGTCAGCATGTGCCACTGCAAAGTTTTCTAAGCAACCTTTTCCCCTCTTCTGCCACAAAATTGCATTAAAATTAAAAAAAAAAAAAAAAAAAAAAAAAAAGGCAATTACTAGGAATCCCACCAGACCAGGTTCTGTCATAACAAAAAGTTTGCAAATACTTTTTTCTAGCCTGACTCCCACTCTCCAGGGAGTTCTACTGGACTTCTTCGAAAAAAGAAGTGAATACAATTTTTTTTTTTTTTTTAAGGTGAAATGCTATGGTTTGGCTCCCTGCCACAAAAGCAGGGACTCTGGAAATTAGAAATTACATTCGTGGCTTTTATTCACACTCCCAGTTTCTTTCTTGATCGTATTCAGCAGCCTTGTTTTTCACTGACCTTTGTGGTGCCGTAAGAAGAAAGAAATGGTTTGACACAATAAATCATGATGTCACTTTTGCTGTAATTGTATAATACCTGACTGGATTTTTTTTCTTTAATCAAGGTGAAATATAGGGCTACCCTCTCTTTAGTGGGCTCAGATCAACTCTAAATCCCAGTAACAATTAATTTTCTTGTCCTAATGAAATCCCCAGTTGAGCTGGGCTTATTCATGGCCAAATTTAGTTTAAGCATGATAATACTCAGAAAACTGATTGTTGGGTACATTAGAAAATAAATTTGCATTGCTAAAACTTTGCATTGCTCAACCCAAGCCTGTCAGGTTTACCTGCAGTTATTTTTTAGGGAACCCCTCATGCAGGGTTTTAGCCTTTAGGGGTAACTAAGCAACAATTCTGAAGCTTATTACTTTATTTGTGACTCACAACTCTATGGTAAGTCCCAGGAGAATTCCACTCTTATGGGGTTGAATGATGTTGGAAAGGTTTGGACCAGGACTAAATGTTCTATGTCCTTTAACGTCGTACAAGTGTTTTATTCTATGAATATTTCATGTTGAAGAAAAGCCTTGTTTGGGCATGTCAGATAAGAAAGGTTTCAAGGATCTGCCATCTAGCCAAGAAAATAAGAAAATCCATCAGAAATCCTTGCCAGGGAGAAAACAGGAAAATGCAGCTCCAGGATCAAGAGTCAGACACTTGAAAATGTTTAATTCTCCCAAATTTACATCCTTACCCAGCAGAAGAATATGTTGCTGCTGCTGCCACTGCACATTACCAAAGCCTGAGATCAATAGTAAGTGGGTAATTAAAAACCTAGTTGTGTTTAAGGGACTTCTGTTGCTTGTTTGATAAGCTCAAAATTGTGTCTGTGTTTAAATCTTATATGAAAAAATGAGCAGGAGGAAGTAGGCTCCTTTCTGTTGTCAGGGAATTCCTATAGATACTGGGATCCAGGTCTTGGAAAAAAAGGCCAAGAAAACAACCCTAAAAAACCCAAAACAACCAAGAGGAGCAGGACTTACAACTCACTTGCACCACAGGCACAATGAGGTTTTCAAAAAGCCACTCCAGAGAGTCAGATTATAACCCATTTTGCACAGATTATTCTTGCCTTTACTTTCTCAAATTTATTGAAGTGGGTTGGTTTATTTGCCAACCTGTGAACAGAAAGATGATCACATGAAATCCAAACTGGTTTGTGTGGGGAAGTAATTAACAGTGAAAAGACAGAGTTGCCTTGGTCCTAGGTTAGGAATTATATTTTGATATAATTCTTGATATATATTTGATATAAATTTGCAAAATTCCTTCACACAGGACTGAAATCAGCCATGTGCATGAGAAAGGCTATTCAGTACTGAACAGTGATTCCAGGTCTCATTAACTTGATCCTACTGCAGTATTCCCACATCCCTTCCTAACAAACACAAAATAAATCTATTTAGAAAGGGGATGTGAAACTTTATGGCACATATTTTGAAAGTTATTTATATATTTCAAAAACCAACAACCCTCGTCATTTTTTTTAATTAATAATGTGTGTCATGGCCTTGATATTTATAGGTACAGGTTTTTTTGCAAGAAAATGTTAATTATATTCACCAGCCATGAGCAGAATACATAAGAAGCAATTTATAAATTAAACACAGTAATTTGGGCTTTCAGGAAACCAGAAGTAAACTGAAATTATATTTAGATTCAAGGACCAGAAATAGGTACTGATTCACTACAGCACAGTAAAACATAATCAACAGATGGCAGAACAGTACTGGTCATGAGGGGTTTTGTGTTTGGCTATTTTTTTTCTTAGCACACATTAATCTACATTAGGTTTATAAGACAACAGTGTCAGTGCTTAATAAGGGTTTGAGAACAAATTTGTGATTTTGAATCGTGGCAATTAGAACACCTAAGAAATATGAAAGAGGTGAACCCATGCAACTGGTGAGTGGAAAAAGAAAATTTTAACTTAAATCTGGGGGTAACAGTCCTAGAAAGCAGAGAGATTCAGAAGAGGGTAAGTTGCAATATGAGATTAACTTTGGAATTTAAACCACTGACACATGCACAGAGAAAAAAACAGAGGACAAGCCTAATTATTGTTAGTTCACGCTCATCCCAAAACTGAAGCAAACCTAAGGTTTTGAACTCAAAAATTTGTTCCACAACACTATGAATTAAGGAAAAACAAACTATGGCACTTGAGAAACCACCAGCAGAGCTAAAACCCTTTGTCTAAGCAGTCAGTGGGTAAAAAAAAAAAAAAAAAAAAAACAAAAAAACCCAGAAGAACAACAACAAAAATAAAACAAAAAAACACCAAAAAACCCCAAAAACACCAACCAAACCCAAACCCAAACATCAACAATGACAAAAAAGAAATAAACCCACCTACCCATCTGCTTTGAACAAAATCACTGCCAGAGAAGGACCTGCAAGTAAATTGACCTTTTCAGTAGGAACAAAGCAGGTTAATGAAGAAAAACACTTTTTGTCTCCATCTATTGGTCAGAAGTCCATTTAGCTGCTGTTTGGGTATGTATTTTGCAAAGCTATTCCAGAAAGGACATCTGTGTAGCAAATACCCCAATATCCCCATCTCCTCTGTCTTGTGATGAGCCTTTTTGATGCCCAGGAACACATTCTCCATCTGCCTGATCAAAGCCTTTTTGTACAGAATGCAGGTGTTCGACTTCATTATTTCCTTGTAAGGCTGCAATAATGCAGCAGCCTCTGACAAAACACTTTCCTCCCAGAGAAATAAAGTAGGTGCCTTCACAAAAGCAGAATGTTACTGACAGGACCATAAACTGAAGATGTAATTTGTTTTTTTTTTAGCTAAGCACAGGAGTTAGAATAGCATATTGACAGCATCATTATGATTTCTGGTGAGCTGGAAACCAGAATGGTTTAAGGATTATTATTTTTTTATATTTTTTTAATATAATAAACAGAAATATAAAGGTCTGAACTGAAAAGAATTAATGTTTTAGGAATTCTCCAGTCAGGGAAGTGCACTAGCACTTCAGGAGAAAAGGTGCAAAGGGAATAAGTAGCTATTTAAATGTGAGCAGCATCCCTTGATTTTTTTTCCCCTTATTTTTTAACATTAGCTTCCACAATAAAACAACCTGTATATAAGTTAATATTGGCATACTGTCCCTGCTCAGAAAGCATTCCTGCTGCATTACAGAAGGCAGCTGGGCGGCACAGTAAATGTGTCATTTGCTATTTAACATCTCTGTGACCTGGATTTAAATTCAGAGTCACACAAAATGAGACTTCAGTTCCCTCAGAGGACTATTAAGGCACACACAGAAAGACTTGTGAGGCATCCAAAGCCAGAGGGAAGGCGCTCCCTGCGGACACACACCCTCAGAGCCCAGGGGGAAGAAGGAACTGGATAATTTTTATTAAAAGGATGCCTTCAGTTTGGAACAAAAGCACCCAACTACTGTGAATAAATCTTCTGTTTATTTAAAAGTTTACCCACAAGGCTTCGACCTCCCTGTGAGAAAAGGCATTCGATATGTTGCTTTATCCCAGAGCCTCACCACAGAGCTTTGCAGGTCTAATTGTTTTCCTGTCCACAAAGAACAAAAAGCAGAGCTGTGAAAATTCAAAAATGTTATATTCACTCCCTTAAAGCATCATTACTCACCATCTACTGCATAATACTCCCAACCTTGCTGCTGCATCTGTGAGCAGAATGAGCTGCCTGCCTTACCTTTGCAAGGCAGGACAAGTGCTTATGATGAGGTTTGTCTTTAAATTAAGTTCAAAAGTCAACTTCTTTATTAGTCTTACATCCACCACCTCAAAGCAATTAAAACTTCAATTTCAGCATGAGTCAGCGTTTTAGGCACAGTTATTATCTTTCTGAGAACTGGCCCAGCAAGACCTGGAGACCAACACACAGGTGAGTTGGCATCTGTGTACATCGCACATCCCAGCATCTCTCACCCCACTGCTGTGCCCTCCTCCATCCCTGACCCTACACCACTCTGGATCCCTGCAATGATCCTGCTCTGCCTCTGTCTCCAGCTCCAGGCTCCTGTCCTCTGCAACCAGCCACAGGCAGCAGCCCTCCCAGCTGAAACAGACTCTTTTCTTTTTTAGGGTTTTTTTTTTGTTGTTTTGTTTTGGTTTGTTTTGGATGGACTTAAACAGATGAATTTCTTCATCCCCTGACTACCATGGTGGTATTGGCACAGAGGAGGTACAAAGGTATCATCTATGTACAGATTTAGATTAAATCTGACCCCCTAGACATGAACCCCAGAAACTCGGCTGAAAGAAGAGATACTTGTAAAGTTTCCAGGTAAATATTTTCCACAGAGTTTGAATTTTGCCATTGTTTCCGTAAAAAAAATGAAACAAAACATTTTGTTTCAGAGAGCTGAAGTTTAACTGAAGCATCTCCAAGTGTCAATCTAAATCAAGTCACTCAATATTAATGAACACCTGTCTGAAACTCAACAGGGTCTTTTCACTTTCCTTAAAAAACAAAATATTGTGAAGCCTTTCGAATATAAAAGTGCGGATGAAACGAGTTGTAAGTAATGCTGAAAGGTTCCTTAGAGGGAGCAACCAAAAACACAGCTACATCTTCCTCCACACTTTTATTCTTCCTTTTCTATGCAGAAGACAGATTCAAAGGAGAAATTTAAGCAGGATTTGGATACCTGTCTGATGTGTGACAAGCCAAAATTAACTCTTCAAAACCCCCTTGGCTCCCCTGATGGCTGTGTCTTGCAAAGCACCAATGGCCCTGCCATCATCACTCCCCCTCACTGCTCTGCTGCAGGGACAGGACATTGCCCATTTTCAGCGTGAATCTCCTTCCCCAAAGCACCTTATTATTATTTTTGTTATTCTATGAAGTGCCCTGCACAGCTCAGGCAGGTCCCAGGGCAATGTGAGGTCTGAGAGCACAGACTAGGCTGTGCCCCAGCTCTCCTTGTTCCTCTCTTCAGGTACGAAGGTGCCACCTCCATCATCTGTCTCACTCCCACTCTCCAAAACTATTTTATTATTTTATTGTAGTAGCCATTTCAGAAGGAGACCTGTTTTCAACCTTTGGCCACGCCAGGCATTTTCTGCTGGCAGTAACAGGAGATCCCACATCCACAGACTTCAAGTGGACCCAGTGAAGGGTTCTGCATCTCTCCACAGTTTGAGTCATACACACACAGAGTTAAAGTCACATATTTTTCTATTTACATTCTCAGTTCTATCTGTATTTTGTCACTGTCACCAAGAGTTACATGTGCTAAAACACCTGTGAGCCCCAGGTTTCATCAAGGATCTCTTTTTTGGCAGAATTTCCTTTATTTATCTTATTTCCCTGCAGAAAACCCTAATTGGGATGTTATCTGCTGCTTTATTCAATTCCAACAGGACTCTTCGGGGCTAGGGATAACTATAAATCGAATGCTTCAGAATAAATCAAAGCATAAAATTACATTGTCTCTGGCAAGAAAAATATTTGATTGTCTGCATTTCTTTATGAAGAAATTACAAAAGAACTTGCTTTGGAGTTTAAAGGCCTGACTTGTTCCCAATTGAAATGTAGCAAGCAAACAGCTCTGTCCCTCCAATCTTATCCTGACAGGAATCAGTTTGAGCTGATTTGTCCCCTCCCTGGTGACAGGGAGGGAATGCAGAGTGCCTGGCATTGCAGATGGAGCTATTCCGGGTTTTGTGTGTAGCAAGAATTGAATTGTGCATCTCTCCCAAATGATGGGAAAATCACTCCCCATGAAGGTGAGGCTGTGGAAGGAATCAAAGAACAGCAGAAAGCATACTACAAATAAAGATCAGTCTCTTGCTGTACTTTCTTCAGCAAAAGACTAAACTTGGGGAAGTGTTGGGAGCAGGTAACTGCATTATCTGATGAGTATTTGTGGTCTATACACTCTCGTATCCCAAAAATGTCATCAAAGGTAAAAATGGGTAATATAAGGATTAGCTATAAAAGTCAGTAGTTAATGATTCACCATAATACATGACTTAGCTGCAAGCTAGGAAAAAAATCATAAAAATAGCTCAAGGAACTAATTTCTTATGCTGTTTCAGGCATACAGATGATTTAAACTCAGGCATTTCCATATTCTTCAGATCCCTGAGCAATGGCATTTGATGAGAAACCGATCTGTTTAGACATTCTCTTTCAGGGTGAATAACGACACTTTATGGCATCCTAGAAAAGATTGTGTAGTTCCATAATTGGTAATTTTGTACAGCTTGCATGAGGTCTCTTGTAATTTCACAAATTTCCCAAAGCAACTGCTGTGACTGGGGTGCTATAATTGATTATATGGAATTTCTGGGACAGAGAAACAAGCACACAATCAATTACATTGATAGAAAATTGGTGGGGCCAAAGAGTGATTTATAGCAACCACAGCTGAACTCGTAACAGCAGAACAGGTGCCACGTCCACACTGTGGGCTCAGTGTTGGATTACAGAGCACCTAAGGAGTGATTCTGGATCAGCCTGGGTTAATTCCAGCAGGACAGCCCAGCTTTCCAGTGAGAGAAAAGCCAGAGCTCAGCATTGATGCCTGTGTTTCAGCTGTGAAGCTGAACCCTGAGTTGTGTCCTTGGCTCTCTACAGGCGATGCCAACCTGACATGAGATTTGCTACTGGTGTCTTCACTCTCCTGTTCCCTCTGCCCAGGGTTACAGCCTTCAGTCCTCAGAAAAACTTCTGGGAACACAAGATCTGCTTTCAAATTCCTTAACATTTCTCTTTGTGAGCAAAGTTGAGTTTTAGCCATCGAGTGCCGCTTGTGTCAGATTTATCTCTAAGTGAGCAGACTGGTTGTGATTTCATGGGCTCAGCTGATGAGGCTCAAATGAACTCAAATGTGCCATAGTGAGAGAGGTTCTGTCCTGCCCTTGCTTCACCACAGCAGCTCAGATCCTGTCAGGACTCATTCTGCTTCCCACCTACAATAAAGGGAACATTGGACTGATGACAAAACAAAAAACTGTCCCCTTCATGTCTTTTGGTCCTATTTCTACATCCTCTATTCTCCTGGGGTTTGTCCTGGTATCTGAAATTTCAACACCCACTACCACAAGTGGTAAAAGAACTAAAGATTTTCTATACAAATAAAAGTTCAGCTGAATTCATGTCTGATCCTCTAGACAAAAACATGACCACGTGCACCAGAGCATAGCTCCAGACTCCTTCCCTTGCCATTGCTGGGAAGCTCATGTGCAGCCATCAGAAAATTAATGAGCAGAACTAAAGAAGAAAAATCTTGATGAAGAAAATCCCTACATTTTTTTTTTTTATCTAGAAAGTGGCTATGTAATTTTATTTTTATATATATATATATATATATATATATATACATCATATTTATGTACATGTGCGTACTTTATACTGGTGTATCTCAGACTGATGTCAGCAGTAGATGTGCCAGTTCTTGAACTCAGACCCCAGTGTTTTTGTAAACACCACAAAAAACAATCTGAAAGTGCTTGTAATATCAAATCCCTACACTGAAACCTTTTATGTCACTTCAGAGCCTCTCATAAAGGCATTAAACACAGTTATGAAAAACAACAGTCTTCCACGAACTACACTACAATGACTCTTTTCCGACACCAGCCATCAGAAAATCTCTTTAAGATGTTCGATGTGGTAAAATATGTAAATGACATACAGTTGCTAGGAGATAAAAAACTACATGAACTCATGAAAACATTGCAATCTGCTGCCTTTGAATCTGCAAGGTCAGCTGTATTTTTCATGATGATAACTTATTTATATTGTCTCCTCGCTAAAAATGAGTTCTACGCAGGTTACCTCTTTACTTAATAACAGCTGACCTACAGATCCTATAAATTGGTATTTATTACAAGGCTGGTTAACTTCCTTATGGAGTTTACAGCCCTTTAATTACATTTTACCAGACTAATTAATAAATACACCACGCACTGCTCTTGAAACAAGCAAAGGGTTTATATTCAACGCTTCTGTGTCCATTTATTTATTTAAGCATTTCATTAAATGTTAGATATGTGTCTTTTTAATGAAGAACACTAGAAGAGGAGAATGAAAGCGTGGTTTATTGTCCAATTAACAAATCTAGTAGCTTACTCTGTCACTCAATGAATGATAATGCCTGGCTCATAAACCAGGAAGAGAACTACTTAGGCATAGACCTCGTAATCAATGCTACAAGTATTGGCTGCTCTCCACATAATCCAGCCCTAAATGTGCAGCATGATTTTATTCCAGTAACACATTAACAGAATGTACAACCATTTTGACTTTTGGAAAATGGGCTAACGGTGTCGCGGCAAAAAGCATTTGTCCATTTTTTAAAACAAATGTGTCCCAGTGATGAACGTGCTCAGCAATTTTAGTGATGAAACAGCAGCATGAACCAACTGTGGCCTCACAGTGGAGCCTCTTTCAGATGGGATCTCCACCAACCAAGGTGTGCTGGTTGGGATCTAGTTTTCATATGGGCTTTGATTGTTCTGTGTTTCCATGCATATTCCTGGGATTCTCATATTTCACTATCTGCACAGGCAGACTTTGCTGCTTTTCTGGGCAGCATCACTTGCTCTGCTTGAACACACCAGTGCCAGAGCACTGTAGGTTGTTGGAGCAGTGGCCAGAGACTTTGTAATGTCATTGTGCCAAAAAGTTCGGAATGAAACCAGCAGCTTTCCCACTTCCATTCCCACTACTGACTCCCAGGCATTGTCCTGCTCCAAGGACTTTCCACTCCTCTGTGGAAAGATGGCAACACCTCACTGTACTCGTTATAAACCTCTCCTGATGTAAAGCTGCTGTCTTCTGAATGCTCAGAGGGTATTAAACAGGCTAAGTGCTAAAAGCATCTCTCAAGAAACGTAACAAAACCCCACTAAAAAGACTTCAGAAATGCATTGACAGGAAGCAAAGGGCAAGATCCATTGGCTTCTGTCACTTCTTGGTTGACAACCCATTTTTGCTGATGCAGACACTGCAGGGAAGCCAAGGAACTGGAGACCCCAGCAAAATGACATGTGGCACTGATGTGTCAAACATAAAAGCCTGGTGAATCCAACAATTTTATGTTGTTTTTTTCCCCTAAAGTGAGCTCACTTATTTGCTAAGCAGCTTTGCCTGAGCTTTCACAGCTAGAGCTGTGGAGCAACAGTAACGGAATTATGAAAGATCCCCCTGGGATATTTGAAAGGGTGAGAAGGTTCCAGAGTAGTTGAAGAATAAATCCTAATTCTCATCCAAAAGAGAGAGAATGGGATAATCATGAAAATATTAGCAGAATAAGCGTGTTGAGTAACAGCCAGAGGATCTTTTACCAAAGTCATCCTAAGCAGGATTGAGGAACCACTTAAATTAATAATATGTGGATTAGTTCAGTTTCAGGATGAAATGGCGTTTATGTAGGAAATCTTTCTGATCACACAAAATGGAGAAATGGAGCGATTCTGTGTGATGTTTTCTTGCAGAAATCTCTTCACTTACAGAAATGATCAAGATGTGCAATAATGGAAAATCTCTGAAACAAGAGAAAACAGGTTTGACTTTGCTCCACTGTACTGTCTACACATGTACTGAAGCAGATAATTTAGATTGCTTTAGAAATATAATGGAAAAATATATATATTTTCTATTTTCTTCGCTTCTTGGAAGAAGGGAAAGCCTTTCCTAAGGGAAATAGTTGATGTACTGCCATGGTGATCTTGGCACTACCAGAACAGAACAATCAATGCATGTTACTGTGAGAATTAATGGGAAATAGGAGGACAGAGATGGATCTGAAATATATTTGAAAAAATAGTGACAAAGAAAATAGATATTCTGTTAAAAAAAATCAAGATTATTTTTGAGATTATGTGAAATGGAATCAGAGAAAATTCTCAACAGAAAAAGCCTCTAGCACAGACAAGGACTGAGCCTTCCTTCTGCAGCAGAGGAGCTGTCACGCAGACAGAAAAACTTACCCACACTTCATTGAAGTAGAAGTGTGATTTTTATCAGTGGCCAAACACGTATGGGATGAAATACAAGCCTTCTGCAGTGTTTTAACAGCTCCAACACTGTTTGAGTGTTGAGGAATGACCTTATGCATGTGTCTGACCTTCCCAATCTCAGGCCCTATTCCAAGCTCTGGTCCAGAGGGCACCATCATGGATTGCACTGGAACAGCCCAACCAGTGCATCATTTCAGAGAACTAAAGAGTTCTTGGGAATGAGATGAGTTTCCATTTGCCTTCTCCAACTGTCTTTGCTACTCCCCTTCTCTTAACCCATCTTGCTGGTCTCTAATTGCCAGATTTGATGGACATGGCTACAAGATGAAGGTGTGGCATTATCTCTCTCCTTCAAACTATTTATTCATCGAGGTTTGTAAATATCATAACCCAAGGGTAGGTGGTTCATTCAGGCATGGGTGTTAATCACCTGCAGTTTTCAGTTCTGTGACTGGATGCCTGGAAGGGGAATGTGCTGGAGCTGAACGTGTTTGGAATTAGTCTGCTTGTTTTAATGGAACGGCCAAGAAAAAAAACAGAACTAGGCAGAATGGTAAAACTGGAACAACAACAACAAAAAAAATATCTGCAAAATCCATTTAAATGCTTCCCATTATGAATATCATGAGCAACCAAAACCAGTGGTCCTGCACAGGTAACCTCTGTGTTAAAGGCTTTCAGCAAGTTCTAGCTGGAAGCATCTTCTCCAGTGCACCACCAGAGGCATCCAGTTCACAAATGTCATAGTGTGCAACACTGGTAATGGAGCACTAAGGGCATGGATGCAAATTAAACCCATTAACAAGAAAAGACTCCTTAGACTTTCCGACCTTGTCTACCTCAGCGATTGCTAAACTGGCTGTAAAATTCATTACCTCACCTGATTTCACAAAACCATCCTTGCCTCAGTCTGCAAAAGTCTGCAAAATATAAAGATATCATTTTTGTTTGCCCCCATTTTTTCCACTTAATAATTTAACTTCTGAGATAGAGATTGTCAGTATGCTTAGAACTACAAAGCCGTGCAAAGTTTTATATAATTACTGTACTTTTGTAATCAGGTCATTCGCACCAATGAAGGGTTTTTTTTTTTCCCTTACTGCACGTACCTTCCAGAGCAGGTTTGTGTTTTCTTTTTTCTTATTTTTAAACAAAAGACAGATTTAATACTTTACCTAAACAGACTAATTAGTTGGTTAGATGTTTGTAGGCTGACTGCTGAAGGAATAAGTAGATTGAATTTCATTAATCAAAATCAGCTTTAAAACCCTATTACTCATAAAACATTTACATTTTACAAATCAGCTGACACATTCCCAGACTATCCATTAGAGATTTGCTTGTGCTTATCTAGGATTCTATTCCTTCCCGAGGTTGCTGTGTATCTAATGAGAACAATGTGTTCCAGTGACCTCCACAATGTAAAAAATGCTGCCCTTGTTTAGACACAATTTTTTTCCATCTACTTTACTTGGTGAACATGAAAGTGGTGAGCACACTATTGTGCCATGCATAATTTAATGTTATATTTACTGTTCTCCCGTTCTACTTATATGGACTTGGGGTTGAAAACTTTGATATTTATGTACTGAACTCTAAAATAACACCACAACAAAAAAAAAAAAAAAAAACCAAAAAAAAAAACCCCACCAAAACAAAACAACAAAGCATAGCACAGGCATATGAAGTAAGAGGAGGTTGTCTTTGAGCAATGGTTATGGACTAATATATATGGAACTTCGCAAACATGGGAAAAAAAGTTGTGAAGGCACTTAAACAGAAGCTTGTTGGTTTTTTTGGGGTTTTTTTGGTTTTTTTTTTATTAATTGAACTGTAACACCAAATGTTTTCAAATAACAAAGGTGGAAAAGTCACGATTTCAAACGGCAGAATAGTTCAAATGCAGTCAACAAAGTGTCAACTGGATTTTCTCTTTGCTTACTAACAGCAGTGCAATGCTCTGCTTCAGACTCCCCAGGAGCCATTTCCCAAATTGCTCGATCTCTCTAAATCTCTGAAATAAGAATAATAACAATTCTTATCTCCTGCTCTAAAATGCTGCAAAGGTCTCATGTCAGGTGTTTGTGCAAAGACTTCCACGATGGCTCTGAGCTCAATTGAAGTCTCTGGGCACTGTTGAAATTTAAATAAAATTATTACTAGTGACTATTACCAACGATCTCTCGCAAAACTTAACCATCAGCTGCCATGTGAATGGTCCGCCTGAACACTGCAATTGTAATTTGCCCTATTCCAAAAGTGATTTCCATCTGTTATTTATGTGGCTATAAAATCTAAGTGGCTCAGCCTCTCCTCTGAGTTTGTGATTCACCTGATCCAGCAGAGACAGTGTGCCCCACACTGAAGAGATGCTGTTTCACCCACATTATGGACTTCTTTCCTTCCCTCATTTTTTCCTTCCTTCCAGGGCACAGTTCTACAAGGATTTGATCCCTCTCCTGAGAAGCTCTGCTGCTGCTTTCAAAGTGTGAAGGAGGAAGCAGTGTGGGCTTAATCCACAATAACAGAGGCCAGAATCAGCAGTTGAATGGTAGATCCAACTGCTGCCTGATATATGCAGGTTCTCAAAGCCAAGCAAACCCTGAATTACAATATCATGAGCTTTAAATAAATTAACACCCAGCTTGTGTCAGGACTCTGTGCGTGCTGAGCAATTTGCATTCCGTGCTTCCACGGATGTTTCTTCTCCTTTGCAACTCTCCTGTTGGCAAAAATCAAATCAGGACACAACAGACTGCACCTAATTCTAATTCTTTACATCTTTTCCTTGAACTGTACTTAAAACTAATAAGAAAATTGTAAATTGAAGTTTTAATAAAAGTTTATGTTAGGGCAGAAATTAAATTAAGCAAGTGTGACAGAACACTTGTCAGGCTGGACTGAACTTGGACACCCTGATGCCCTGGGTTAATGATCAGTGCCTGTCCCCAGGCAGGCTGGGTCATGCTCTGAGAATCACAAGGAGTTTGTGACTCTCCAGCAGCATGGAAACCACAAAAATTCAGCCCAGGGATGAATGCTGAAGTATCAATGCCACTGCAGCTGCTGGGACCATTCCTGCAGCACACCTTGGGGCAGCCTCAGTGTGAGAAGTACATCTCCCTCTTTCAACCAGCAGTATTTCCTCACAAAGCAGCCCTTGAATACTCCAGATGTGATTTAGAACTGAACACATCTTGCTGCAGAATTTTTGTATTTATTATACTCAGGTTTTTTCCCACTTCAAATGCTTTTAACTTGCTGCACTAACTCGGTACAGTCTTGCAGAGAGGAAGGAAAAAAAAGCATGAAGGGTTTTTACCTGCAGGTATCTCTATGTATGCCACATGTTGCATACGTGCACAAGCATCTTGGTCCTGTCTGCCCTCTGTTTCTTACACAGAGAACTTGACAGCTCCTATGAACTTTTTTTCAACAATGTTTCTAAAGAGAATTATTTTCTAAGTATGAAGAAATAAAAATAACAAGGGAATACAATAATGTTTAATCTTTCTGTGAATTTAGGACCTAGCCTGCATTTTTGTAATAAAATCTCAAAACATATAAAATCATTCTTTCTTAATTTTAAAACCAAATACAACTCTGCTTGCAGACAACCAGATGACCAAATTACAAAATCATGCAGGGCAGTCTCAGTGTTCCTCTGGCAACTCACCTGGGACACCGTGCCCAGGACTTTATTAATGAAAGAACCACAAAAAGACTGATCTCCAAAAAGAAGGAGATGTTCCCAGTTATTCATAATTTTAGGGAGAAAAACTGTCCACATATTCCTTGAATGTTAAAATAACAAAGGTATTTAGTGTGAGGACTTGTTTCACAGCCAGCCCGAATTTCTTACTGCATCACAATCCCTGTGTGCTGTGTACTCCTCCTGCCTGTCCACCTTTCACCTGTCAGTGGTAAATTCAGAAAGGAAGGTGCTTTTTTATGTCCTGCTGCCCTTCTTCAGCAGTTAAAGTTAAAGCACAGAATAACCTGAGTTGGAAGGAGCCCACAAGGACTGTGGAGTCCAACTCCCGAATAGTCACGGAACAACCGGCAAATTTTTGGTAAAATGCTGCAACTATTAACAAAGTTCTCCCATGGCACTAATATGCCTCCTTGGTCATTAAGTCTTGAGGTTTTGGAGAAACATTTTCTGATTTATCTTAGTTTGAATTTAATTGAATTTAGTTATTTATAAACTTCGTTACCTTTTACCCTACTCGCACTACTGTATCACGGTCTGTTGATTAAAGATCCATCTATGGCACAGCAAGGTCGTCTCACCCATGAAAGCTGTTTATGTATGGGATGCAAGCTCAGTGCATATTGATCCACGGGATGAAAAGAGATCATAGGGCAAAATGCCCTGACTATTTTTAGTTGGGTTAATTTTTTTTTTCCCCCGCTCTCAGATAAAAGGAGATGACTGCTTTAATGCATCGTGCTGCCTCCCTTGCTTTTCAAAGGAAACGCCATACAGGCCTGTTTGTGCTGCAGCTTCTCTGTCACTTCTATTCTACTTCAGTTTGCATTAGTCACACCAAGAGAGGATCTGAGTGCTGGCCATCAGGTCTGATTGATGGCCCACGCTCAGGAGCTCAGTCCAGCTCCCTGGAGAAACAGCAGCACAGCATTTCTAGCCCCTGAAACATTCAGTCCTGGATGGTCAGGGATGGCTTGGCTCATGATGTTTAAATTGTATCTAAAAACTGTTTGCAGAAGCTACTCAACCACAGGGTGAAGCCATCTAATAGAAAAAAATATATTTAGAAAAAAAAAGCTTCAGTTATCCCATTTACCTTCTGTTTGCAAATAAAAAACCACTTCAATTTATTTGCTGAAGCATTTCCATAAAATATTAAAGGAACCACTGGCATCAATTTTTCTCCTATTGCATAAAAAATTTGCAACTTTATACAACTTCAGTTAGAAAGCTTTTATTGCATTTATTTCCATAAGATAAAATCAGAATCTGCTCTCTTTTACAAATCTGATTGCTTTTGCCTTCTGGTCTGCTTTATCTCTTTAATGTTTATTCTTCTAGTCAGCACTTTGCAGTAGTGCTGATTGCTTCAGCTTTTTTTCCCCTATTAGACAAAACTTTTTCCCAAGTCACAAGCTCTGAGCTGGGCTTGGCTCTGGCACCAGTTCTCACCTGCATCTACAGGGCTGTGCTGCCTCCTGCCCACAAGGAATCTATTTCTGAAATACCTCATCATCTGGGGCATTTATTACCACCTTTCTCTCTCATGTTTGGGCAGCCCTTAGTTTTGATGGGCAACAGAGAGAGCAATTCCTGCCATGTGCAAGGGCTCTGCAGGTCCCACGTGCCAAGACTAAAGCTGCTGGGTTTGGGACAAGGGGATTTTGAGAAAAGGACTGACAGACACAGAGAGACTGAATGTTATGGATGAGGAATATCATTCATGCCATGGTCTCGTGTTTTTCTAACTCTGCCTACCTGCCTGCTTGGAGTTCAGGCTTTGCTCCCTCAAGGCCTTTCCTGCTCCTTATGAAGCCCCCAGCTGACATGGGCCAAAAAGTAGCCTGAAAAAGCAATTCTTGGGAGCAGAGCTCTGCCATGAATCAGTCAGGAGGAATAGACACAGAGAAATTTCCAGGTGGAGGAACGCAGAGGGATTGTCATGTCAGCCCTGGGGCTGACTTGTTTCCAGGCTTTTGGGCAGATAAACCTGAAGAAGTTTGTTGCAGATACTGTTTTATGCTCTGCAGAAAGCCCAGCAGAGGTTTAGATTTCCTTCGAGCACCTTGGTTTAGAGAAGCAGTAAATACTGCTTGAATCTGCACAAAGAAAGAAGTAAAAGAGAAATGACTTCAACAATGCTGGATTTCAGTCTAGGAGTGGGTGATATGGAGCTGAAGATGACACTGCCTTCCTACTAGAGGATGCTTACAAATACTTACAAATGGAAAAAGGAAAATCCCACAACTTTCTCATAACCTGAGACCATCTAGAGGCCTGAGCACAGGAAAACACTGAAATTGTGTTCAGCACAATTTCACACATGAAATATATGTGTATTTTCTGTCCTGAAAGATGTAAAGTAGAATTCCTCTTCTATTTATCCTGAACTTTATCTATTGCAGTTATTTAGGGAAAGTCTTTCAAGGATGAAAGGTTAATTATCTTTTCTGCTATTAGCCCCAATGACATTATAAAACTTCTTGAGATCTTAGGAATTAAACCATCTGTGCTTTTCAGGCTCATGGCAACCTCCTGCTCTCTCTGCTTGGGGGAGGATTTGGGAACTGCTTTGTAAAACTTGTAGGAAAAAGGATGGAGATGGATGAAGGGGCTGGTGCCCACTCAGCAGACACAGAGGGGACTTGTGGTACTCGATCAAAATCAGGTAAGTTCCCAAGTTGTGATAACTGCTCTAGGAAGCAGCTAAGATAAAAGTAAGGAGTAAGAAATCTTCTGTCATGCTGCAGACAAGGCAAGAGGCATTACAGAGGAGCTTGCTTTGTTTTGTGAGAATAAAAATACCTGACATTAAGCAGCTGAGCATCCACAAAGGGAACGCCAAAGAGCATTTCAAATGCTCTGCTAAGTTATGTACAGCAGAGCCTTCTGCATTTATTACAGACTACCTTTTCCCATGCATCTGCTTTACTTATTAGTATAATGAATCCTTAATTTATTAAAAACCCCCCACAGAACAATCCAAGTACATGGCTCCCTTTGCACTTTCAGTGTGAAAATCACGTAGCTCGTGTACGCTCAACATCAAAGCTCCCTCTGCTCTCTGTGATTGTATCTCAGAAATCATCCCTTGCATCACACAGCCAGTGATCCTGATGCAGAAGAAACACAGTCTCTGAAGAATGTTTTCATTTGTTTCCATTTTCCCCTTTGTGGGTGTCAGAGCTGCTGCTTCCAGATGGAACACACCGAGTCGTGTTTGACTTTCTGTGAGCTCCACTTTGAAGCTCCCATTCATGCAACAGCCTCAGAGAGAGGAAAAAAAAATCACTTTGACAAGATTATGCATAAGCAAATTGAAACAAATAGAAGAACATGGTGAATCGTACCCTGACAGCCCAGGACTCTTTGCCAGGATCAAATGCACGTATATCCTGTTGTTCAGAGAAGCTCCATTACCATTATTCTCTGTATTTCTGCCTTCCAGCCCAATTTCCAGCCAGAAGGGATGGAATGATTGCATAAGTCTCGCTGCTCAGTGTTTTAGTGTGCAGCTGGATCAGGCTGCAGCACATTTAGGAGGCAGCTGGATTCGATGCCAGAGGCAAAGAGGGGTCCAGGACTTATGCAGGAATTTGGGGTGAGCTGTGGAAATGCTCTGAGCTACACTTTTCTGGGGAGGGTCCTCCTGTCAGGGTGAATCTGGGTGAGGCTGCTCTCTGAGCAAAGGGCTGTCACCACTGCACGTGTTTATACGCACGCAATTTCTGAAAACACTCGGGGGTCAGCTTCTGAGCAATTTAGCCAAATTCCCTCAGCAAAAATCTGCAAAAAGAGGAGCCTCTGATCTTTCTGATAATTGCAAAATGAAAAATAGATTTGTTTTCTGCTGCAGATTGTGCCAGAACTGGCAATCTGTTCATAAGCAGCATAAAGTCATAGGATGGAAAAGTTCTTCTGTTATTGTCTCTGCATTGCCCTCTTTCTGTCATAACATTTCCGAACCACTATGAATTTACTAAACTCTAAATTCTTGCTCCTCTATTACCAGCCATAAAGGGCTCAGCTTCATTATGCAACTGTAATTCCATTTAATTTTTTGAGACTTCAACATGATTTTCCTCGTGCAGAATAAGAAAAGTTATTGAAAATGACAACATTTTAGTTAGGTTGAATGAGCTTATCTCAATCACTCTGCTAGGATAATAATTTTTGTTGCCTAATGTGAAAACCTACCTAGTTTGTGTTTAAATGCAAAAAGGAAGGAACATTTACTTTTGGTTTCACAAACAGATTTCAGGTAAAACAACAAAACATTCTAGATATGCTTAGATCTTTTCAAAGCTAATTTGTGTACAAGCTTCTGTATGGAATAGTACAAGCAGAGATAACTTTATGTATATTTTCTAGCAACTTCTAAGAAAACCTCCAAGTGTTCTTGGAGAGCAAACAAACCTCCACTGCTTTTAGAAAAGAATTACTGTAATCAGCTTCTGTTATTTATGGAAACACTTGCATTTCACATAACCTGGGGCCAACCCAGCTTTGTTTTAGGGTGTTGGTCTGGGTACACAGGGCAGGGTGACAAGAATCAGAGTGTTTCCATCCATCTTTTGGCCAGTTCTGTAGGAGCCACAATTCAGGCTTGGTCTGCAGGATGCTTTTAAGGTCTTTTATGAATGCTCCATGCCATAGGTGGAGACAGCTCCTCTGTCTCAGCACAAGGCGTGGACTGGCCACAGAAATGACCGTGGTCTGTGTTTTGATTGAAATTTTGCCTTGAATCTTGAGCCTGAGGCTGTATCAGGATTTGTTCATAAAAACAAAGATGAGCCGATTAACATGGACACCTCCCAGTGCCAGTGGAGTGATGTTTGTGGGAGAGAGCCTGCCATGACCAGTGCTGCATGAGCAGCCTGTGAGCCTCTACATCTTCCCAAAATCCTGGTGCAGTGTTATTAAACTCTCACCTTCCCCAAAGCAACCTGGCAGCTGAGGATATCTGTCAAAGGGGGATCAGCTTCAGCCAAACAAGTCACCTCTCAAAGTGGAAAACTTTCCCTGGGCTCTGCTGGGGAAACTGAAGTTAATCCCTCAACTGCTCACAGTGGTGGCCACCTCACCTCCCTCTGCTGGAACCCAAAACACAGAGAGATATTTTGGTAACTCTCCCAGCCAGTTACAAGGAGCTGGCACCTAAGGGAGAAGCAAGGCTTTAATGTAAGGTAGTGTAATGACAAATTCCTGTTCTATTAGCCATCACTAATTCATTCTGTGTTCTCAGTACAGGAGAATGGGATTTTGTTTCTCAAAGCCACACTGTTCCCAGTACTTTGCCCCAAGTCCTTATATTAGAAGCTACGGTTGCTCCTTCATTATCATCCCCACAGCACCAGGCTACAAGTAAATACCAGCTTTTTGGAACACACACACATGTGCAACATCCTAACCGTTCCCAGTGAATAAAGGGAAATGCTGAAAACATGTTTCATAAACAGGGTATTCCCCAAAGTCTTAGTGGTTGTTGGTTTAGTTTTAACTTCCATTAGCAGCTTTTAAAAACTGCTGTGAATTCATATGCAAAAGGCCTGCAAAAAAAATGCTAAAACATTTTGAGCTGGGAAAAAGTCAGGGAGACAAAAGAGTCACATTGTAAAGTGCCAACCTTTCCCTTTCTCCATGTTCACTTTGCTTATAGGAGAACATGAGTTTCAGGGTAAAAGGAAAGAGAAAAAGGCTAAAAGTAGGCCGAGATGTACAAAGCAAGATAAACCACTTCAGCCTAATGAAGCCAATTGAAAACTTGGAAACTGTATTACAAAAAGGAGTCAAATGAAGCCAAACTGTTGCTCTCAGACTCCCTGTGCTTGGCATGACTTTCCCTGCCTCATCTCCCAGTGGTTTTTAATCTATCAGACCAGATAAGCACTGCTTCCCTGTCTCTAATACATCTTTATTTTTTTTTTCTCCTGAAAAAGACAGACAATATATTGTGAGTAAGTAAAGTCTAGAATTTTAACTTCATTCATCTGCCCTGGTTTTTGAACTTATGTATTTTGTGTGAGTATCATCTATGACTACGCTGGCAAATTGAGACAAATGACTCAGAGCCAACAGCAGAAGGGCTGGAATATTGGACCTTCTTTTTCTCTATCTTGCAGCTCTTGAGAGTTCACCTGATAAAGCAGTAAGACCTAATTTAAGTGTATGCAACTCGTGAGGTTATGTACCAGGCTGCTCTCCTGCAGACTTCCCAATCATCACCGGGTGGACACAAACTCTTCCATGTCCTCTGCAGATATTTTGACTGCCTTATAAAAAACTGCTACATTGCAGGAATGAAAGTTTGGCCTCCCCAGTCCATTATGCTTTGAGTGTGGAACAGTTGCCAGCAGTCAGCATTTGCAAGCAATTAATATAAAGCACTGCAAGGTTTGAGATCCCATTACTCTTCCTTCCTTAGCCTTAAAAACTTGCCTCTGACATCTCTGTGGTTGGCAAAATCTGACTTTTAAGAGCTTCTATATCCTGCAATTTTACCTTCTCGCATGTTGAAATCTCCAAGGTGCATATTGAAAAGACAATCAGTCACAAAGATGCATCCTAGGATGCTGAAAGGGCGTGGGGGGGCTCACAGGCTGCACGGCAAGACCTGACACATGTAATTAGGACAGTCCTGAAGCTACATATAAACCTGACATCTCAGAGAGATGGATGGTTCTGAAGAGAGCAGATGAAACCTTTAAAGGTAAAAACTTAAATAAAGATGGCTCTAATATTATTTCCTATATATATTTTATACATGTACTTATATTCCTATACAAGTCCATCATTAGTGACATTTAAAAATGTCCTGGGAAGAAAAGCAGAGAAGCACAGAGAACAAACACATGTCCATCATTCATCCCTGCCCCAAGTAGTGGCTAGAACACATAAAAATAGTAAAACATGCCAACATTCCATGCCATGTTCACCCCAAGCTTGTAATTCTGGTAGTCTTATACTTGCTACGTTCTTGTTAGCCTCCTAGAACCAGTGTGTCATGATTAATTATTCATTAAAATTGGTTCAAATATGTCCTTTGGGGAGGACAAATACTCCAAAACCTCCATTCCAATCAGCACATTCTTACTTTCAAGTACATGATTATTTATGATCAGGATTTACGGTACAATTTATATGTCACCTTGCAAATGGAAATATTGTATCTCAATATTTTATTGTTATTAAATAATGAAGGTACAGGCTATTCAACAGATAACACAAGTGGCTCTGTAGCAATGGTCAGTCATTATTTCTGTGTCAATATTCCTCGGGTCTCATGTCTCAGAGAAAGGCTCTGCAGTCCCACAAGGAAAACAGATGAATGAATAACAGCTAGTTTAGAAATCTGCATTTATTCCCCAGTTGTTTGCTTAAAAGAAGCTCTTTCCCAAAAGGAAAGCATAATAATCAAAGATTTGCAAATCAGAAGGATTCAAAGTCTTATTTATTTTTTTGAACCAGCACGTAAAAGGCACCAAGGCTGCAAAGGCTGGCTCTGTGCACAGGGATGCAGAATAGAGTATCAGGCAGAAAGAGTGAGGAGTGAGCGAAATGCTGATTTTTTGACTGACAACAGGGGTGACGCTGATGTGTGACCTTGAAATTATGTCCAGAAAGCTCAAATTGCTGAAAGAGCAGAGCCTCTCAATGTTACAGTGAGTCTCTGTGCTGCTTCAGAAGAGTTATTGACACATAAGAGCGTTTTTACATGCAAAATAACTCTCTCCTGTTCTTTCTCAAAGACTTGATGAAAATCTGTGCTACTGCTTGAAATTTACCTGCATCCATCCTGCTACTTTCTGACTCCACAGCTGGCTCTGAACCTTGTTTTTCTCTGCAATAATCTTTTGCCCATAAACATGGCTTTGTTTACTTTCCTTAAATCATCCCAGCCATGATCTAGCAGTGTATGTCATTATCAAGTGACAAAGTTCATCCTAATTCTTCACCACCTTTTCAAAGGATGATGCTGAGGTGTTCTGCAAATTTTGCAAACAGGTCACTGGGATGTGACTTGGCAGCCTCTGAATTGGCACAGCAACACCACACAATGCTGACAACAACAACAATAAAAACAACAACAGCCTGAGCACATTCCTGATGGCTCTGTGCAGGCAGAACAACAGCAGGAGTTATTTTTGGGTTACCTCTGCAAATATGTTTGTATTATTGTGCTCTCCTTTGAGGCGCAGGTAGATTATGATCAAAGAGGGTGTCGGGCCATTTCTGCCTTTATTCAGGTTTCCATTTCATCACTTATAATAGAGATGTCCATTTGTCCACTGCTGAACAAGGTTTTGTTGAATCACATAAGGCTGATCAAACCTGGTCTGTAGCGGAGTATTACAGATAATAGATCCCTGCCTCCTTCCCCGTCCCTGAAGAACCTGATGTTTGAGATAAGAGATTTTCCTCATCTCATCTTAATAATACTTAGCACTTTACAAGCTCTGCTTCAAAGGGTTATACAGACATGAATTGTCACAAAGCCCCAGTGAGATAGCAAGGTATTATCTTCATGTAAAAGATTTAGGAGAAAAACATAACCCAGACCCAGCGAGCTTTAGTGACATCTCATGATGGACAGAAACTCAGGGTCAGAGCTGGAATTAGATTGCTGCAGTTCTTCGCTTTATCTTTAATCTCTAAATATAATTTTACCCCATCTGCCTCCTCTGGATATTAAGTATTTATAGAAGTATTGTCTCCTCCTCCCTCTACCCAGATCCTTCATTTTCTACATTACTAGCGTGATAATTACACAAAATTGAACTATTAGCACCGATTTCTACACAAATCTATAAACTCTGAAGCATGGCCTCAGTGTGACATTGTCTAGACAAGGAAAAGGGCATGATTTAATTGAATACGACTTTTCTTCTTTGTCTAATTAATTTTGTAACAATCTCACGGCACTGGCAATAATTCTTCTCTCTAACAGGTGGATAAAGTGCCCATTCCTGTGATCCCACCCATTTTGCTCTCCTCTTGAAGCAGTAACTTCGTGTAGGATTGAGGCTGCCCAGCCAAAGCAGACAGACCCTCCTTAGGGACTGGAAGTGATCAGAGGAGATCCAGGCTCCCATTCCCACAGCTGGCCCAGCTGGCAGCATCTTGCATCTGGTGCCCTGCCTTGGCCACCAAATTTATTGGCAATAGGGAGGAGAGCAACAGGATGATACAATTCCCCAGCCATCTGGCTGTGGTGCTGATTTTCCTAACCTTGTATATGCTAAATAGCACAATAAATTTTGAAATAAGATTTTGAGAAGGCTCAAGGGAACCTTTATGATGACAGGATGAGTCTGTTCTAAACAAATATGACCAGGCATGTCTCACTTATCTCCATATACCTGCACCCTGTTATTTTAGCTGTAGGTTTACTGGCTAAGTAACTCCTTGTGTAAACTTCTGTTGTTGTTGCTGTTGTGTAACCCTGCTCTGTGCACTCAGAGCTGTGGCTGTAAAATAAACACATCAATCCGGGAGTTGTAACCACATCATACACAGAGAGCAGCCTTCTCAGGGAGTCAGGAAACTTGAAAGTAATTTCTGCTTTCCCCACTGATCTGACCCTATTACTTCAGCAGATGAGAAAGCAAGTGGAATGAATTCTCCTGCACGGTGAGATTCCTGTTTTGGGCCATGGAAAGGGGGGAGGCTGTGCCCTGAATTCCTTCAGCTTCATCAGTGGCAGAGCCTGCCCTGCACAGGCTCTGCAGCATCCCTGGGGGTGTCTCAGAGCCGTGGTGCTCCTGCCCATGCACTGCCCACAGCCCAGGTGGGTGCTCTCAGCACAGCCAGCTCAGACACTGAGATCGTGGTGGGCAAGAGGCAGAGGGAGATGAGAGAGGGAACAGCACACAGGGAGAGGGCTCTGGGTTTGTTTTTTAACCCTGCCACTGACTTTGGCCTTGAAGAAATCAATCTTCAGTCGACTCCTTCCCCCACCTCATACACTGGCGAGCAGTCTGGGCTGGACACTCACTCCTAACATGTGCCCACAACATTTTAGGTTGGTACTTCTTAGCACTACTTCAATGCAGATAAAGAGCTGACTCTTCAGAGCATTGAACTGGAGAGGGAAGGACATGTAAAAAGTGCTCCCTATCCCTCCAGTGACTGTCCCAGTCCTTCTGTACCCCATGGCACAGACCCCTCTGAGAATCCTGCTGAACCAGACAGGTCTACCTCTGAGCAGATTCTTCGAGGGCAGCTGAAGGGCAAGAAAAAAGAGTCTTCCATTTTTTCCACCATTGATTCAGTATCTATTTTAATCTAAATAAAAAAGACCCCAAATCAGGGGCCAATCTTATTTAAAGTCACCCTCTATTTATGAAGTGCATTGGTATGGTTTTGCTCACTTTGTCCTGTACAGAACTGCTGCTCTCTGCTTTCCTAACAAAAACATTTTGTTCTTTCCACCACATCACACGGCCCCTAAACTAATTCTCAGCTAAAATCATATTTGTAAATTGTCTGAGTTAAGTTTGCAAACTGAACCTACTCAGTGGGGAGGAAAAAAAACCCCAAAAAACATCTGCAAGCCCAGGATTGTTCCATATGAGTTTTTCCGTGTTTTTCTTTTTCTTTTATTTTCTTTATTTTCTTTTTTTTTTTTTCCTCTCTTTTGGTTTTCATTATCAAATTCAAAGCTACTGTTCAATGCTGCAGCACTTCACAATTAATTGCAATTAATTAACCTTTGAGAAAACCTGTGAGCTGCTGCTATACGCTCCTTTCTTTCTGGTCTGCTTTTTTTTTATGAGGCTGTTTTGGGAAGATGTTAGGCTAAGGAAGGATTAAGAAATCAAGGATACTATGGCTGAATGCTAATTCATTTCATGTTTCATCTGAATTTTCCAGCTCTTTCTGAAAGCATTTTAACTCTCAGAAAGCATAATCATGAACAAAAATAAAAGAAGTAATTTCTTTTTGTTGCTTTCTTTATCTTCCCATAACTAACACACCTTATGGGTTCACAGTGTTTCCTGTAACTGCTCTTTTCTAGTGAAACAGCCTAATCAACAAATATACAGACTTGATTGAAATCTGGCCAGGAGCAGAGATTGGAGGGAGCTGGTGCCATTTACAGATTGCAGAGTCCATGGGGAGAAATCCTGCTCAACACAGAGCCCATGATCCCCTCTGGAAGTGGGACATGAGGACCTTTCCCCACATCCATCCTGCTGTGTGCTGGCCTGCCCTTCAGCAGCACTGCCTGCAGATCCTCAGCACCAACACCTTCCCAAAAACCTGCTGCCCAGATGAGCTCCCCAGAGCTCACCTGTGGGCCTCATATTTCTGGGCCTGAGAGATTTCAGCCTGCTAGCAGCTTCTAACTTTTTCCCAATCAAAAATTTCTCAAGAAAGCTTCTTCTGAAAACTACCTTGGCGAACAATTCTCCATTCTCAAAACAATCTTTCTCCAGGTGCTGTTTTTGCTGTTTCTCTGGTTTAACCAATGAGATTAGAGAGGTGTTGTTCCTATTCACCAGTCATGTTAAGTCTGAATCGGAACACCGTATAAAAAGGTAGTAAGAATTTAGACAATTTAGACAATTGTAGTAAAGGTACTAAGAATTTAGACAATAAAGCCTTTTTGCATTTTTTTGCAAAAATGCTCTTTGCCTTATGAAATATTTGGCGTCTCTCATCTTTCTTTGGTGTCCTACAGCGACACTCACCTGTGTGCACAGTCCTGGCACAGGGCTCTCACCACGGGCACACCCTGAGTGAAAACACAGCCAGTGTCCCACGGCACGGAGGAGAAGTGTGATCAGTCCCATAATGGGAGCTCTCCTACAAACCCTAATCAGGACAGGCATTAGCTGGCAGCATTGCTTACTGCTGCTGTCTGTGATATTCCTCCAGGCAAAAAAAATAGTTTCCCGTTCTTTAAAGGCTCAAACTTGAGTGTGTGGTCCCTGTCAGTGTCCACACATGTCAAAAGGTGCATGGGATTTTCCATGGAGGGAAGTGTACAGCATCCCAAAACTCCAGTATTCCCAAGCCTCCTCTGCACTGGCCCATCAAACAGTCTAAGCTCAGGAAAGCAACTCCATTGGAACAGAGGACACTGAAGACTGGAAGTTTTCTACACAAGATTGCAAGTGGTGACACTTCTCGTTTGTCTTTCTCAAAGAGATCTTGGCTTGTGGTGGAACAATGAGAACTTCAGAGCTCTCAGACGTGTTTCTATGTAAATCAGACTTAGTGCTTTATGTGAAAACACGTTTTGGAATGTAATTTATTAGTGGATGATTTTTTTCCTTACAGTTGAGATTCCATTTCATAGAAGACTGGTTTTTCTCAGAGCCTTTCTGTGTATCTCAACTTCCACTACTGTCTTATCTCCCTAATACGAACAGACGGAGATGAAGGCTCATTTACAGACATAAAGAAATTACAAGAGACAATGCTCTGAGTTTTAAATTCACCAGCCATTTCACCTAACCTTTTCAATTATGGTAACCTGCAAAGGATTCTTCAAAAGCCAGGGGAAAGCAGCTGCGGTGCACTCACAGGTGCACAAAGGGAAAGGAATCCTTTACCCATGATCTCTGGCATGAGGATTATCCAGCACCACATCTCTGCCTGTCCATGGGTGGACACCTCCAAGGGTGTTGAAGGCCAAGGATCCAAGGAATCTTCTGAACCATGTGGAAAACACAGTCTCTATCCCAGCTGTTCTCCCTGGCTTGGAGACATCATCACACAACATGGAGCACCAGAAATAAAGTACAGGAATAATCTAAATAGGAGAGAAGTTGCTAAAAGCGCAAAGAGCTCTAGCAATGGAGATAGGAAGAATCAAAGAATAGTTTGGGTTGGAAGTGACCTTAAAGATCATCTAGTTCCAATTTATGTCCCATTGCAGGGACAGATGCCACTGTCCCAGATTGTTCCAAGCCCCCTCCAGCCTGACCTTGAAAACTTCCAGAGATGGGGCAGCCACTGCTTCTCTGGTTCACCTGTGCCAGGGCCTCGCACAGGGAAGGATTTTTCCCAATTTAGGGCACATAAACAGCATTTCTGTCTGTAAGTGAAGGGCACTGGCATCGAGGGAGACAGATAAAAGGTGGCTTTAATTTTCATAACATCTGGCCTGACCTTGTCAATGTATTTGCACTGAAGCAACAATTAAAAGCTCTGGTTTGGGATTAGGACTGGAGCAGGCTAAAAGTGCTGTACAAACAGCCATGCCAGGCAGATGATCCCCACTACAACCATTTCACAACCACAGCATAAGGTGAGGCACAGACAACAGATGGGTATAACAAAAGGTTAAAAGCTGCACACCACGACAGCGAAATGATGATGATCACTGCCACAGTCAGCATCTACAGCATGCAAATGCACATTTGTTATTCAGGATGCTGCAAATGCCACCAGGGGCAAGTGGGAGGAAACAACATGAGTGTGAATCTCTAATTGTGGCCACAGGTCTACAGAGCAGCCAAGGCAAAAGGTGAGAATTGCTTCAAGAAAAGCAGAGTGAGACTCAAGGGCAATGAGATATAACTGAAGACATAGGAGGTGGCAAAAGGGAGACAATGACAGCCCATGGGGAGTAAGAGAACCCCTTAAAGATCAACAGTTGGTGTTTCATGACCCTATTTTCCTCTGCTGTCAATGTTTCTTCCAGGAACACCAGCCCCTGCTATCTGATGTCTTTTATCCAGAAGTTTTTCAGTGGGAACTACACCATTCTTTCAATATTCAGGGGAAAGTTACCAGTAATAATAGAAAAGAAAGCCTAACTGCTGTAGTATATTGGTTGTCATTCTTTGGGACTCACAGAGTGCCTGACCAAAAATCCATCTAATTGTGGTGTATTTTAGTCCAGAGGAGAGTACAGTGCCATATAATCAGTGTAACCATGCTTCGAACTCAGTCTGTCAATATGGGCTTTCAAAAAAGTATTTCCAAGGGCTGCTTTCAGCCTGAAGGCTTTGGCACTTAAGGCACAGATGCTTTTCTGTAGAATTTTTCCAATTGTAGTTCCATAAAGCAGCCCTCAGATGTATAAAGCACACGATCATCCATGTGCATCTCTGGGGAGGTGATTCCAGGGACTGCAGTTATGAGCTGGAGGGGGGGTGGAATATTTTATTGTTTTTTAAATAAATGACATAATATTTACCTATAACAGCCATTGTCTCTTGTCCTGCACACATCAAAATGTCAGGGATACAGGAGAAAACAGAACCACTCATCAAGTAAATCATGTTGATATCCATCTCTGACGTATCTCACCTTCAGATATGTGTTTCCAGGGAACTCTGTAACTATCTTTGCTCAACCAACACCTACTGCCCTGCATGCTCCAAAACACCTCTAGTCTGCATTTATAGCAAATGGGATGACATCAGATACCTTCAAATATCAAGTTTTGTGCATATTTTGGAAAAGGAGGTATTCCTGTAATGGTAACTCCTCACAAACCCTCGAAAAAAGGTGTCGTTTTTTTCCTGATGAGAAGCAGGAAAGCCATACTGGCATCCACAGGCATCCACAGCTTCCCAGCAGCACAACATTAAAAGCACAAGGCACATCCCAAACTGCTTTGCTGATGGTGGGGCAGAAGAAATTCTATTTCCTGTCTTAAAAATCCACCAGCTCTTTTCAGGTGCAATTCCACCAAGGTGTGCATTCCCCAGCCAGTTTCATTTTCCTGTATCAAAAAATTCACTCTTCTTAAATGTCAAGTAGAGGGATTTTTGAGACAGGTACTGTATGATTTACTTTATCAAAACAGAAATCCACTGCTATAGAAAGCACCTTTAATTGTATCTTCTACTCAGCTAATGAATTTTGAATAAGAGAGGAATTTCCTAATCAAGAGCGGTTCCAGTTTCTTCATAATACATCCTACAAACAAATTACAGTCAAGTGGCTGCTTTCAGACCATTTAAGACAAGAGCTGATGCCTGCTGAAAATGAGTGGGCATCCTTCCACTGGCTCTGGGCACAGCAGAGAGGACAGGGGATGGCAGGGAAGTGGCCAATTGCCATAGTGGTGGCATCCAAGGCAGGTAGAGGGAACCGTGGCTTCATGCTGAAAATGCCTCTGCTCCCAGCAGCTGACAGGTCAGGGCAATCTCCTGTGGCCTCTCACCGGTTCAGAACAGTATTTATACAGTTTAATTGGTTATTTGATTAATTGGGATGCATTGGCTCAGTCTGAAATGCTAAGGAGTAGTTTATTTCTGGCAAAGCAGCATTTAGCTTTTAAAAACACATAAATGAATGCACCTTTCCATCTCTAAGGTTGTGAACACAAAGGAGAGCTTCACTTAGTGCCCACCTCTAACAGAGAAAAAGAAGAATCTCAGTAATTCTGTACCTGTACTCGGTCACCAACTATCACCAGCTGGTGGGTGACCTTGTGGCTGCCCACAGCCAGCTTCCCATGCTCCCAGATGTCCCCCAGCCCAGCACAGAGGGGCAGGCAGCCCATGACACCTCCCTGCCACTGAGACTGACCTGCCCCAGAGGAGGATCCAACACCCTCTGTTCACCCCAGAGGTCACTCCTCTGGACCCTCCTCTCAGCCAGAGCAGAGCCCTGAGAAGATGCACAGCCAGAGGCTGAAGCACAGGGAGCCTGAAGACACTTTATACAAAGACCTGCCCCGTGCCTTGGGGCAGTGTCATGGATTTGGCACCCCTGCAGTGTGCTCCTGCAGAAACCATCCCCTCCCAGGTAAACTCGACAGCAGCACAGAGAGCACGGGGGTCCAGGTGAAAAGACCACGAGTTATCACCTCAGCTCTCCCACTGACTGCCTGCACTAGTTCTCTGCTCTTCCTAATTCTTAATGACCGAGGTCCTTGGCCCCTGGCAGGGCCCAGATAACTGTAATTTAGCAAATGTGCAGCTGCACTGACGGAGGGGCTGGGCAGGTCACACAGGCAGACCTGGAGCACATCCTCACTGCTGCCAGACACACTCGCCTCTTATCCATTTTCTCTTCCAGGAGCTGACAGAAAATGATAAGATCACTGAAGGGCCGTGGAGCTGGCTGGCAGGTCACCTCATCACCACCAAATGAGGGCACGGAAGGAGATTCATCAGTGCCTTATTCTGCGCTGCACTTGACATCTGAGATTTTAATCCTCATTCACAAATATTTATGCAATCTGGAGCAACATAAACGATGTTTTCTTGCGCTGGGTGAAAATCCCAGAGGGCAAAAGCAGGACTACAGTGAATGCTGCCTAATCACCCAATTAGTGAAAAATTGTATTTAAAAATGACTTTGATGAACCAGGTGAGGTGTCAAAAGGAGCACAAGATGCAAAATGAGCAACAAGGTGGTGAAACTGTAAGTTTATGGATCTTATTATCGCCTGAAGAACTTGTCCTGTGCCATGGCTGATGAAATTAAGGAGGACAGCACAGGAGCTGTTTTTCTGTTTATAGCAACTCTAAACCTGCTCAAGATGGCTTTAGACCAGTCACGATTCAACCTAAAAACTGCATCCCTACGATAAAGATGCCTCTTTCTGGAACAGAAGACAATAAAGATAATTAGAAAAATTGGGGTTCTCAGAAGCTTTTGCCTGTTTGAATGCAAAGGCTCGAGTCAAACCCAAGGAATTAGGCAGTAACAGACACTGCCATCAAACGAATATTCAGGACTCTAAAAAGAAATGTTTTTTAAATTAACTTGTGAGTACTTTCTCTTATTTGCAAAATTTAGTAACAGATGATTCTTGAAGGGAAGTTTCAAGCAGAGACTAGACTGTCACAGAAAGCAAGATACAACATGAACCATTCCACAAACCTTGGTTTGCAAAAGTACAGCCAAGTCCTGGTAGGATGATTAAGGAGGAGGAAATTAAAAAGAGCTTGGTCTGTTTAGCCTAGAAAAATGAAGTCTGAGAGGGGATGTAATTATTCTTTATAGGTACATTTGAAAGCAAACAGCAGGGAGGGAGAAGAATTATTTAAGTTTGAAGGCTGATACTTGTACAAGACCGAGGGGCTATAAATTGTTCATGAATAAATTTAGACTGGAATTTAGGAGATTCCTGACAATTTGCAGACTTCTTAAAGAAGGTGATACAGGCAGACTGATTTGAAAGGAAGCTTGATACATTTCTAGAAAAAAAAAAAAGAAGCAAAGAAGATCTTGGAGGCAGAAATTAAAGTTTTCAGTAGAGGATTCAGGAGTTTGATTTATTGAGATTGTTCAGATTTGTCTAAAACAGACTTGAAAGCCTGTGTGACCCTTTACATGGAAGTCCCTGAGAGTCTGATTTTCTTGACCACTCATGACAGCTGCAGTGAGTATCAAATGCTCAAGATCAAGAAATTGTTTTCAAGGTGAAATGCTGTTCCTGGCATGAAAGTGGCAGGTTAGTTTTGGAAGTCACGTTTCCTGGGATTTAGTAACCCTACTTACTGTATTTGCAAAGATGTATTTTCCTCTACTGTGTAAGAAATTTTCCTGAAAAAAATTTTCCTTTAGTGATAAATAAAAGCAGACTGGGTGCTTCTGTATTGGTCATTTGTGGAACAAATATAGATGTGTGTTTTGTTGGCTTTTTTAATGGTTGCATGCACATTTTCCACACACATTAATTAATACATGGAGCTGAATAATAACAGCCAGTGCTACATTTGCCAACAATAAATTTTATGATCTAAGAGTTCATTTACTCTGATCTTGTGCTTTGTTCCTCTCTAATTTTTGGATACAAATTATATATGAAAACTAATTTTTCTTCTACAAAACTGTTTGCATGTAGGATGTTTGCTCTAAGTACTTCTAAGCAACTCCATGTTTTAAATTTACTGACAAGCCCTTTAACTACCTCCTGTCAGGGCTTTTGTGTGCCAGACACCACTAAGATTTTTTCAAAGACTGTCCACAATACAGCACATTTTTTTATTATAAAATACAAGAAAATAATTAAAAAGGATGCATTTGCAAAGCTGCTTTTTTTTTTTTTTTTTTTTTTTTTTTTTTTTTTGCAAGCTCAGTACAGGCTTTGATCTCACAATTTACACATTTGTTCAAACATATGTTTTTTTCCTAATATTCCCTCATCCCTTCCAAACCCAGCATGCCTCACCACAACATCTTTAAATATTCTTGCATACCCCTGCACTAAACCTGTTTTGTCTCCCAGAGCCTTTGAAAACGCACCATTGCCACAGCAAGGATTTTAGTGCAATCCATCAATCTCACTGCATTATGAACATCCGTAAAGACAGAAAAACCTTCCTGGATTTTTTTTTTTTTCCTATTTGGAGAGGGGAATTGATGAATACCATGATCTCTTTGAGCACAGTGTTCAGGAATTGATTAGGGCAGCAAGACAGGGGAGGCTGACTCAGGTACTCAGTGCCCCCTGTGAACCTCCGGAAGGGCTCGAGGACTCTTCCTCAGCTGGTGGAAATTCTGGCACCGTGGCTGAAATTGACGGGTTACTCTAATTTATATGGCACGAGATCCCTCTGTAACTAAACCTGAATGGAGAAAAACAAAAGTAAGAGAAACTTAGGAAGAGTGACATTGACTTTGTGCCGTTCTCTCCTCCGGCAGGCATCTGGGTCACATTGGGCTGAAGGAGCCTCCTACACCAGCACGTGCTGGGTGTAACAGCCATCCATCCATCTTCCCAGGTTTGCACAGCCATCCTCTGGAAACCTTGTTCCCGCTTTCTCCCTTCTTTCACTGCTCCAGCTTATTTAAGGAGCACGGAGGCACATAATGATGGAGATAACTCTCCCGTCCCCTGCGCGGCACACGTCAATGTCAGCCCTGTGTGCTCAAGGACTGCGGCTCAGAGGCTGAGGAATGAGTCTCGTGGCAGGATCTAAATATAAAATTGTCCATCTGCCTAAATAGTGGCAGCACGGCGATAGCAGAACCTGACTTTTGCACCCATTAATATTCTGTAAGATTAGAGTGAGTTTAAAATGCCTGCAAGTTTTATTTACAGATGAGCGGTAAATACACAGACTTCTATTATTTTTAGCACTGTAGCCGAGAAATTCAGAATGGAGTAGAAGAAAAGGGGGAAAGAAAAAGCTGTGCTTCTAACTTTTGTTTCAAATGAGGCATAAATGGATGTCAGTCTCTCATGTGGGACACAAAAGAAAATAAATCCAACATCATTTACTACTCCACTGTAGAAAGAGAAGCAAACTAAATGCAGCAGTAACAGTATTAAAACTGTAACACTTTCCAAGACTTTATCATTACAGAAAGCACATTCCTTTAAAGTGTCAGCCCTCCAGCACTGCAGGTCCTTATATCACATTGTTATGACTAACCTCTGATCCTCCTGGATTCAGCAGCACAATAACGAGAGCTAATTAAGGAACAACAGATCCATACATTTTTCTCCTGCCATCATGTTAAGACGTGACATCATACCATCACTGTCTACATATGCACAGGGAAGAGCCTCATCTCCCTGGCTCTGTGTACTCAGTGGAGAGCAGAGACCCCAAATTCCCTAGGAAGGACAACAGGAAGGTGGAAATTTGGTTGTTCTACCTGCCTGAATAGGAACAGACACACCAGGTTTTATTTTTTCACACAATTTTACTGCATCTTTTTAGCTTCATTAATATTAAATACCTAATAAGCTGAAAGGTAGTGGTTGAGACTCATTTACTATACAATAACCCCTTAAATAGCTTTTATCATTCTGCATAATTATAAGTTACTCTTACAGGGCTGTATTTGAACCTTTTGTATGATTATTGAGCTTACAGGGAGGCCTGTGCATAGAATGACAGAATTAGAGACTGCTGAGAGTTGGGAAGGACCTGATGGATCATCTTGTTCCAATCCCCTGCCATGGGCAGGGACACCTTCCACTGTCCCAGGTTGCTCCAAGCCCTGTCCAGTCTGGCCTTGGACACTTCCAGGGGCAGCCACAGCTTCTCTGGGCACCCTGTGCCAGGGCCTCACTGCCCTCACAGGGAACAATTTTTTCCCAGTATCTGATCTAATGTCTGTAATTTTAAATCCATCCCCTCTTGTCCTCTCACTCCTTGACCTGATGTAAAGTCCCTCTCCAGCTCTCCTGGAGCTCCTTTAGTCACTGGCAGGGGCTCTGAGCTCTGCCTGGAGCCTTCCCTTCTCCAGGTGAACACCCCCAGCTCTCTCCCAGGCTGGCTCCAGAGCAGAGGGGCTCCAGCCCTTGGAGCATCTCCATGGCCTCCTCTGGATTCACTACAGCACCTCAACGTCCTTTTGACATCCTCAGAGCTGGACCCAGCACTGCAGGTAGGGTCTCAGGAGAGCACAACAGTTATCATCCAAACACAACTACTCAGCAGCAGGCAATCCATGCTCAGAATTCATATTTTCTCACTGGACACTAGCTCTCCGCTGACAGCCTCCTGAAAAAACTGCCAGTTATCCAAATCCCAGCAATCCATCAGTTATTCCAAAACTACAAACTGCCTTCCATCACTAAAATGTTGCTGTGACACCGCTAGAAGCTGCATGCTTTTCAGCTGCCTATTAATATCCTATCACAGACAAAAAGGCATTAATCTAGAAATGGTTTCAAACGGGTAGGACTATAGCATGTGAACTAATGATTCATAAAATCATTTGCAGCTATTAGTCTACAAGGATAAGTGCAACTACTGCTTTTATTTCAGTGCTTGGTGTGGTACCATCAATTTAAAATCTATCTCATCTGCTGTGATGGATTTATGTATGCAGTGGAACCCAGAGCAGCCTTGTCAGGATTTTAAAGTCTAGATTGCTATATACAATTACAAGTGTCACAATATGAAATAACAATCGGAGGCACCGAGTGGAAAACTCCAAAAATTCCCGTGCACGCCACAGGGGAAGGCAGCTGGTTAATATTCCTGTATCATACTGTGATTATTTCACTTGATGGAAGTGATGTATTTTTACGTAGCTTGATCTAAGGTTATGTCGCTCATGAAAATGATTTGCAGTCTTAAAATCCCCAGGGATAAGGAAAAGTAAGAGGGATATTTTTAATGGGCAGATGTCAGTTCTGTGAATGTTTCGCCAGCTGTCAATACAAAATGTGTCGGCTGGACTCTATCTTGGAAAAACAGTTGAAAAGACCTTAGCTGGCAGATATTTTCATTCTTAACCTTTTTTCTTGAGTAGCAGAAAGGCAGAAATATGCAGTGCTAGGCATAACTAGCAGCAACTGCATTATGGAGGTGAAAACAGTCACCGAGCCGAAAGGAACGAGCAGGTTTAAGGACAAAACTCCCAGAGGACACACTGTGATCCCTCCAGGTGGAGGCTGGGTCTCTCACAGCACTTTGCTCCCTCTCCCCAGTGCAGCAGTGACAGCAGCACTTCATTTCCATCTGCACAGTAAATTAGATTAAATGGTTGGGGTGTTGGGAGACCCGTGAGCCCCGAGGGATTGCCAGCTTGATGAGGACTTTATTTTTAAGTCACTAAAAGACATACAATCATGGGGAGAGTAATGAAGAAATCATAATTGTCTGGAGAGCACATGGGGCAGACAGGTTCAATCCATTTTCTGTAGGACAGACATGTCAAACACAACAATACAATATACAGAGTTATTTGGGGCAAGGGCAACCTGTCCAGGAGAGCACTGAAGGAGTGGAGAGTGACACAAATAATTTCAGCTTTTTCAAAACAACGTCCATCCAACACTGTAGGGGATCACTTGTCTTACAGCAAGAGCACTTTGACCCCCTTCTTACATGTGCAAGGGGCTCTCACCAGGGTTTGGGTTTTCGGGAGCTGCTCATATTCTCTGCCATTTCCTTGCGCTGAGTATGCTGAAAAAATAATCTCCAGTGAAGACAGAGAAAGTATGTCTGGCATTATTAAAACGGTAAATGTGCTTTCTGAGGACTTTAATTCAGCCATGTTTAAACTTAATTAAATTATTTGTATTGTGCAATTAATTATGCTAAACTGCCTAAGCCTTGAATGAATGTACTTTGCCTTTTAATCTAAATAAAACACATGCATAGAAAACCAGCAACGGCAGAGAAGTCTACAGCTGCTGCCAAGACCTGCGGAATTTGAGACTCACGTGACCTTTCAGGAGCACTGCTGAAAAAACAAACCAACCACTGGAAAATCTCGAACAGCTAAGCAAGGAGAAAGTGAATAGGACATTTTGTCAGGATATAAAACACCTTGTTCTCCAGTCACAAGGAGAAGTTTAATGGGCTTTACCAAATCCTTCGATTTGCCCAGAAAGTTGTTTCTAGTGTCAGTTAAAGAAGTAGTAAGAAAAACAAAAGCTCTTTTTGAGGTTGAGCATCTTTATCTCATACAGCTTGCCCAGTAAAGGAAACCCAAAAGGCCAGAGCCACTGAGCTGTCTGCTTTAACCAGCTTTAACCAGCTGGTTTGCTGGGAAGGAGCCACCAGTCATTCAGAGTTCATCTGAGTCATAACAAAGGACTTGGTACTGACTGTGAGGAAAAGATTTGGGAAGTCTGCTCTTTTTTCAGTAGGTGGAATGAATCAGTCTATGCAGGTCTGTATCCAATTTGAAATTACAGAAGAGCTTTATACACATGCAACCTCATTAGCCTTTTACAAGAGTAACTGTCATTTTTATTCTAATATTATGACTGTAATGCTGAGGCTGGTTAATGCTTCTGATATTTAATCACAGAGTACAAACCATAATTGTTCTGTTTCTAATCCGTCTCTGACCTGTGGCCTCCAATGATAACTATGTGATTGGTTTTCAAAAGACATAAATATGCATAGATTTTAACGGACATTTACTTAAAAATAGGTATTTGAAAATATTTTACAAACTTGAATAAAGCATTTCTCATAAGACAAAAATGCTGCAAGATTTTGAGCTATACATGAGGAGATTCTTTCAATATTTTTATGACTATTGGTAAAGAAATAGAAGTTCCATTTGCATTTTGAACTGGCCATTTCTGTTTAGGCAGTTAAGTGATGATATTAAATGCCCTCTGGTAGCTCTAAAAGAGACACCAATGTTAAGATCCAGTGAAGTCTTTCATGTTCTTGGGCACATTTAGGTCTTGCAACCAGTACTGAATCAATATTTGTGTAAAAAGCCTCTCAACATTTCATTCACTTGATAGGTCTTTTGGGGCATAATATTGTTCCTTCTGCTATAATGGACCATTGCCTTCGAATACTGTAACATCTGTGGTACATGATTGCCAACTTCCTGGGCCAAATTAGTCCCTGGTGTAAATTCCTCGAATCTGATCCAGGGTGAGTCTGACTTTTCTCCTCATCACATTTCTACTCAAAACTTCAGAGTGCAAATAGTGTAATCCTTCACTTTTTTTTTTTTTTTTTTTTTTTCTTCTTCCCCCCCTAAATAAATGAGGGAAGAAATTTTTGGAGGCCCAGAAAGGATCCTTTAAGTAATATCCAATTTATTATTATTATTTTGTATTTCATGCCCCATTTTCTACATGGGAGCAATCATTATTAATTTTCTCTATCTCAGAACAAAAAGCAAGAAAAAATCAAGAGACTTCAGACTAATTGAAGCTTGCTACTTTTTTAACTCTTTTGGAAAGAAGCCTAATACCTGGACTGCTTTTAAGTGTGGATTCTTTGGGAGGTAAAACGAAACACAGAAATCCAGATGGGAAAGAAGAGGAGATGCTCCGTGCATCCTCAGGGAGTCTTACACATCTCTTTAAAGGATACCTCGGGACGAAGGCTACATTTGCAACCAGACAATAATTTAGGCTCTAAGGACCTCAGGAGGTCCAACCTCCTGCCCTTCCCAGGGCTGATTTCCCCTTAGATCAGGTTGTAGAGCTTTGTCCCCGTGTTCAGTGTCACCTTGGGCTTAGAGAGTGCAAACCTGCAGGGGGAATCCTAAACAGGGCTGTAATTGTCATTAATGTCAGCTCATCAAGAGGAGTATTTTCCACACTGGAAAGGCAGCACAAAACAGGATTTATGGCAAGGCTTTGCCATGGCTGCAATGGGAACAGACCACAGTGAAGAGCAGGATAAAAGAAATACTGCCCAGGGCCCAGCACAGCCTTGAGCAGTTCACAACTGGAGAAAATATGAGAGGCTGAGGAAGGCAGCCTCCACCCACAGGAGGAAGGAAAAATGAGAGAAATAAAGCACAGCGAAGTGGAGAAATTTGTCAGAAATGGCAAAGAAGGATCACAGAAGAAGAAGAAAAACCTGGATGTAATGGTGGAAAACAGATTCTCTGCCACACGGCATTTGCTGACTGCGAGTGTCTCATTAGTCTTGATTTACACTGATTTACAGCATCAAAGGAGAAAAGAGAAAGGGGAAAACCCAGAATATAATTCATATGATTAATCCAAATACTCGTATGTGTAGAGCAGAATATGCCAGTGACAGCACAAGCAATCATAAACCTGTAAATCATAAATATGAGATCCAACTGGACTTTTTGAAAGCCTCATTTGGTATATTCCAGCAGGCATCAAAAGGAGAATCAAAACCTTTGGATGTGAAGAGGTGAGTAAATAGCAGGGAGGGAACGGGACAGAGATGAGTCAGGACTTCTCAGAGCAGGTATTGAGCTGCTGCCACTGGAGCACTGAGACTCTGAGAGGAGATTTCTGTCTGGAGATAAATTGTCCCGATTGCCACAGGCACCGAGAAAGTGTCCCTTCTCCTGCCACCAAATGAATATGAATGGAGTTACAAATGAGCAGCACTGATGAAAAAAATCAGACTGATAATCGATAAGACTCTTCTGTAGTGAGCACACAAGGAAGGCTTATAAAACTCACCCATACTGCAGTTTATTGCTCCATAAATTGCCATAATGATTTTTTTTTTTCAAAATACATACATGCTAAACATTGTAAACGATGCAATATTTGAGAAATACATTTTTGCAGCTAGTATATCCCATCTTATTTCCAGCACATACAGTTTGTAGTCCCCATTACTGATGGAAGATTCAGGGGTCTCTTCAGGCTACTGTGATATTTTAAGTGTCATTAACATAAATGATGGTTTCTCACCATCCCTGACAAGGCACCAGCTCCTTGTTGTTTCATAACAGTGCCTATATTATTCTATAAATTATTTAAGGATGTCAGATACTCTCATAGAGGACTAACAATTATTGCAGTCTTGTAATGATGGATAAAAGTAGGCTATGATTGATTAGGAATTACGGAGTTATTGATTAAATCAGGCTACTGAAATCCCATGACTCATTCCCTTTTCATGGTATGCAGAAAATAATTTATCAGTGGCCCAATCTTGTCTTTTTAATACCTGTAGCATAATTTAACTTTCATTGTTAGCAGGAATCTTCAAGAGCAGTTTATGACCTTGGCTAGCTATAGCTAGAAATAAAACCACTTAATAAATTGTTAGAATTTACATATTTTTTTCTAAAAATAGGCTATATGCTATATAATATGCAGATAATATATGCTGAAAAGATTAACTAACTTAGGGAGAAGAAAAGGGGGAAAATGAGAAGAGGCTTTTTTTTTTTAGTAATAAAATGGGAAAAATTAGCTTCTTAAAATATGGGACATAGAACAGAGGTTCATAACTTCCTCATGGTTTTTTTTTTAACTGATAATTCCATTAATAAGTTATATGGAAAGGCACAAGGACACAGAGGAAATGAGACAGAACTGCTCTGCTGAAAAGTCAAAACTCTTCCTAAAAGCAACAACATTTCCACTTCCGTCAGTGGACGTTGTTGATTTTTCATTACTGCTCTGAAATGGTCATATGCCTTTTAACAATTTCTTTTTAAACATTATTATTTTGTTGGAAGCAAGTAAGAGTTACAAAGTGATTTTAATAAAAACATTATGCAGTTGCTTAAAATACAAAACTTCTTCATGACAAGCAGTTTGTCATACTTTTGGCAAGGTTATCCACGATTGCCTTTTTACTTTTTGGCTATTACAGAGGCTAATGGCATACTAAAAATCTTCTTTCATGTACAAATTAATTGTGTCCTCTTGCAATTCATATTAGCCTGCCTTACTTTTCGTTCTGAGGCTTTTAAAAGGTTTATATGGAACCAATGGATGTTCTCCTTTGTTGTGCACACCACTTCAATTATCCACTTTCCAAGAGTTGAAAGAGAAAAGGCTGTAAATGCTGCATACAGACCATTGTCAACATGCAGTAATTTGGCAGAAAAAATGAAAAAAAAAAAAGTTCTCTTCAAAATAGTAATAAAAAAAGTACATTTAAACTCTCAGCTTTGTAGATTGCTGGCAAATTATTTTTATATTTAGCGACTACAAAGAAGCGTGTCCTCCTTAATGACGGAACAGGGTGTTAGCAATTTGCAAAGGTCTGAATTTCACTCCTCCTGTTCCTGAGAAAAATATATTATCCACTCTTCCCTTGCCATTAAATAAAGTTCAGCCTTCTCCTTTCCGCCAGTATTTTCCACAAGTGAAAAGTTGTGTGTGTTGGGTTTTTTTTTTTTTCCTTTTTCTTTCTTTTCTTTGTTGGAAACACTGTTTAGCACAGAGCTGAGTGTGGCCACTCCCCATGGAGAGCCCAGGGATCTGGGGGACACCTGAGCCCCTAAAACCCCATTTGGGCTTGGGAAACAGAGACATTTGGTATGAGCTTACAGTTCCTGCAAGAGCTGATGGCACTTCAGCAAGCAGAAAATGAACAGAGAGGGTGCAGGAAACAGGACAAGGAACGACTTTGCCACCACAAATGATCATGAAATTTGAATTTTTAATGATGCACTTTAATTTGCCCTGTCTATAAACACCTGCAGGAACACAGACTCGGTGTCTTTGCAGGTTCACCTCTAGCACTGTAATCAGAGTGAAATCCCCCTTTATTTTCTGCTGGCCACTGAGATCCTGCAGCTTGTAAACTTGTTAGAAAAGCTAACAAGAAAAAAGTCCATGTTTAAAAGATATTTCTTCTCCTTGGATTCAAACCACGTATTCCTCAGGCATATACTGACTGTGCTATAAGCAGTAAAAAGAAAATCAAGTAAAAAGAATACTCAAACTGGTTTGCTGGGGTTTTTTTATTCCCTTTATTCCTAAACAATAGCTTTTATCTTCTATAGGACATTAGTACTCTTCCAGCAATTGGCTAATTTTTTTCCCCTGTGTTTCATATTACTACTATATTACCAAGCAGATACTTTCAGGCAGAGATGGGGAAAGTTTCCTTCCAGGCAGCCAATGCAGCTGCAAATGTATCAAGTTTGGTAAAGTCACTTCATCTGGGTAGAAGGAGGCATTGAGCATCAACCCTGGCAATTAATGTGTCAGGGTATGAGATCCCGAGTAACAGATTCAAGACTGTTAATTAATATCAGCCAGCACTGGCTTATTTCATTTCCTATGCTCTGGAAAATAAAAACTTTTTCAAAAAAGCAATGATAATGCCTATGTGTGTATATCTATATATATATATATAAAACTGCAGCTTCTTGTTTTCATCTCCACCAAAAAAAAAAAAAAAAAAAAAAAAAAAAAAAAAAAAAAAAAAAAAAAAAAAAAAAAAAGTGGGATTTGTACAAGAATGGTGACAATTTTTAAGGAAGGAAAAAAAAAATAATTTCCCTTCCCTCTTAGCATTTCATGCTTTGTGTCATTTGATAATATACATGACTAGGTTTAATAGTCAATCGTTTCCCAAATCCAATTTGACTACCTAACAGGGTTTAATTTACATGATGAAACAATTTCTCACACCAGAAAGCATAGTAACCCTTCTTCTTTGGAGGTTAATGGTGATCTAGCTTAAAGCCCAAAAGATAATTACAAGGAATGTGCTTCAGGTGACAAAGTATTTTTGACAACCCCAGACTGTTGATAGCTTTTTAATTATACTTCTTCCCATCATAGGAAACAGCCTGCTTTTTTTCCTAAATAGTTTGCAGGCATTTGGAGTTTATTTATTTATTTTTCAGCAAACTGCTATGCACTGTAATCAATATTTTAACTGGCTGCCACCCCGGGCTCTGCTCTCTTTCTTTCTTCAATTTGGAACAGAAATTAAACTTGGGGTTATTTTATATTTTTTTCCCCATGGAAAGTGAAATACAAAAGAGCATCAAAAGAAGAATACAAACATTTATTGACTTGCTTCTTATCTTTCTGCACCCATTTGATATTTTGTGACATTTAGAAATTGAAACTTTGCAGGATTTTTAGGTGCGAGCTTTGCTAACAGAGAAGGTCAGGCTCTTAAGCAGCAAGGAAGTTTATGATTATTAACTATGACCAACTAAAAAAGAAAAAAGGGGAAATCCTGTGGCTGTTTTTGCATTTTCTGAGTATTTTTTTTCTGCCCCTGCATTATTCTGTGCATATTAAAAAGGGCTGGTTTGGTCAAGAGCAGAAAGTAATTGTTGTAAATAACTGTGATACACAGCAGGAGCAATAATGTGCAGGGGCACTTGTTTTCCATTTACTTTATATGCAAGTGTTGATTGTTTTTTATGCCACTGAAATTAGTTTCCCACTAGTATTTATGTGTCTTACAACAAATTGTTTGTCACTTTCCCTGATTAAATGCGCTCTTAATAACACCCAACTTTAAAAGTCTTTTCAGTTTGGAGCCCACAGTTCAATCATGATGCCTGCCCCTCCCAGCACCTCTCACTTGTCCTCAGATAAATACCTCTATAACTTAAAGAGAATGGCAGAAAAGTAAAAAAAATGAGACCTGGGTTAAAGTGCTCCAAAAAAAACAACCCAGGTCTTGGAATAGAACCAAAAAAGCAGAAAAACAGTAATTGCTGTAAAAATTAATTAAAAGTGTAACAGTACCTGTGCCCCCAAACATTCCCTGCATCTTATTAGTCCCCCTGCAGGTTCTTATTAACATGCACAGAGAAAACAAAGTTCTCTGTAGGGGCAGCTAGGAAATGACAGAAATCCAGCACAAAGTAAATCCTTGGACAGCCAAAGATTTGGTTGGTTTTGATTTATGCTTTTCTTAGTTCCATCTCTTGTTCAGCTCAGACTCAGATCTGTTTCCAAGCCTTTGAGGAGCCTCAGTTGGATGGAGCTCCAGGCAGTGAGGTCTAAGGAAAGATGCAGAGATGAGTTTTAAGGGCCTTTCCAACCCACGATTGCACAATTCTATGAAATACATCATTTTAAGGTAATGCCAGAAATTCTGGAAATAGTACAGCCCAATCTATTTTTGTCCTATTAATTGCCAGTCCATGTAATTAATCCCTGGGTACCTGAGACCAGCGGGGAGGCCCTTTGGGCAGGGTTTTGAGGCTTTCCAGGGAAGCTGTGCAGGCTCCTGTGCCCTCATTCCCGTGCTGGAGCAGCTTTACAGTGCCCAGCCTTGTCAGCAGCAATTACAGAGGTGCAGCTCTGCCAGCAAAGCCTCCAAACATCACTTTAACCTATCCCAGTTCTTCTGTTCTGCTTTTCTTTCCCCCTCCACAAGTGTAGCTGATTTTCCCTCACTGAGTGAAGTAAGCGTTCCTGAAAAAAAAAAAGTTTAAATATTTAAAAAGCTTAACCTCTCCCCAAAAAACCCAGTATCAATCCAGCCCAGCTCTCTCTATGCTGGGATTGCACAGGATCAGCTTAAAGAAGACACAGACAGTGTCTGCTTCTCCAGACAAAAAAAACCAGGAGAAAAACTCCAGCAAGTATGAAATTTATGAAGAGTAATATTTGTTGATAAACAAATCTTTTAAGCTACTCTACCCTTACAAAAGCTAGACTGGAATGAACTCCCCTAACTAACTCCAAGGCATATTTTTGCTATGGATTTACCATATATTTACATTCTTGTCATAAATAACATTTTATTTTTTTGTGTGATGTTTGCTCTTATTAAAGCCTAGTAACAGTGGAGGGCAGATTTAAAAAACATGTCGTAGAGAATATTCAGCATTTCTATTTCTGAAAAAAAAAGAAGCTTTGCATACAGCATTGATCACACTTCAAAAGATGTGTTATTGCCTAGAGTGTGGTTACAAGGGAGTGCATTATCACTGATGCTACATTTTAATCTGAAAATAATAAAAAAAACCCTTTTGTAAACACATTGCAGCTACAATGAGTGACTGCAATGAGAGCCCCACTACTTTCTCCCTGTGAAGCCCAGCTCTGTGGAAATCACAGTGGTCTTATTCTGTCTGATTTATTTGAAGTTTCAAGGGCACACAGAAATAGCAAGTGGCAGATCTGCACTCTTTTCCCCAGTATGGACATATGTAGGTTAATAGATACATAGAGCAATTGGGACTGAGACACATGATATAAGTTTAAAAAAATACTGAGTGTGGGATTTCTTCAGGGCCACAACAAAAAGTTCTGTACAGAGGGCTGATACTGGAGTTCACATTTCCCTCCTGACTGTAGATCAGAGCAGCACCTCTAAAGTAAGTAACACTTAAATTAGTCTCCAGTAAATTGCAATAAGTAGAGCAAATGAGATCCAGTTTAGGCCAGGCCACTGAATCACTTTTTATTTATTTTAATTCCCATGTAATCCTTGACTTCTCCAGCAAGCTTTTTATCACTACTGAATCTTAAACAGATTAAATGTGATTTAAGAATTTAGGAGTTTAGGAATTAGGATTTGCTTTGGTTTTTGTTGAGTTTTGTTTTGTTTTGTTTTTCCCTAATCAGTCTAATCTAAAAGCAGAAAGTCAGAATTGTGTTTCCTAAAATCATTACAATTCTTCCTTTCCTCTAGATATCATTCTCTCTTCATATATCACATTGTCAAACACTTTCCTGTGGTCATCACAAGAATAACATTTGATTTACTTCCCTTCAACAGTTGATTTTCTACACAGGTCACCATTTTCACATTTATTTTTTCTGTCACATTATCATCATGTTTTCAAGCAAGTTAATGGCAGCACACTCAATGTATCATCTTGCAGCAACAAAACTCCCTTCTAAACCAGACTTCAACTATGATGGTTTTCAATGTCACTTCTCCTGACACCAGGCAGCTGTGAAATCTGCACGGGATGTTTCTGCTCTCTCCAGACATCTGCACAGTTACAGAGCTCCATAAATCAAAGCAGCACACAGTGAAGTTGTAAAACTAATACAGATTTCTAACCACTACAGGGATTTTAATATCAGGTATTTGTGTAGCTGCTTTGTCTTATTTACACGGGAAATAAAATTTGCATTATCTGAGATGTGCATTATATAAAAGGTTCTCACAATTCATCCAGTTACTCAAGGTCCTGCTGCAAGCCCTGCATTCAGCTCCAGCACAGCCTTCTCCTGACAACACAGACTCCGGCTTCAGAAGGCTGAAAATGACTCCTTTATTCTTGGGATGTGTCTCCCTTATATACTATTTTGCACAGACTATTTTGATTGATGACAAGAAGACAAACCTCTCCAATGACGTTGATCAGACCAGAGGGACATCAAGGAGAAGTCCCTCCTAGGAAAAGGAATTAATATCAAAGTACAGTGTACAAAAAAACTTATTTACAGAAAATTCCCCAGAAAAAGAATTTCAGAAAACCAAAACATCTCAGGAACAAAACCAGGGCTACATTCTCCTTTGAGACCAATTCTTCTCCTCCTCTGACCCGCACTGACTTACAGCTTTGCTTTCCAAAGGTGCAGACAGGCAACAAGCTACTGAATAAAGTCCTCCTAGATATTCTTCCTTTAAATTGTGTAGGTTAAGCATAGGAACTGTACCTGTTAATACCGACCCTGCAAGACAGAGCTGCAGTCTTACTAAAAAATGTTTTATCTGTGACTAAACCATGACTGGCATCAGCAGCACAGGTTCTGTGCAGGAAAGCTGCAGAACAGAACCCCTCACACCCAACAGGACTCATACAAGGCAGCAGGGCAAACTTCAGTGATGTCTGATTCCTATTTTTATCTCTGTTTCAAGCACAGGGCTCACACCTGTTGAGCCATGATCCTTATGCACAAATCCACGTTTCGATCCAATCGCATCTTTTCTTTCTTTTTTTCCTTGTCTCTGCCATATGCGTAATGCTGGGGTGACAGCTGAGAGGAGGACAGGCTGACATGTTCATCACTGTGAAGGATGGCCTCCTGTCACCTCAGCTGTGACAGAATGGTCACAGCCTGAAAGGGCTTAATGAATAAGGAAGACTGGATTTTGTCCTTCCCCCGTGGAAAGTTTTTTCCCCCTTCGTGCAGTAACACGATGTCACAACCAGCAATCCTGCTTGGATCTGCTTCAGCAAGACACTCAGTGTCAGCTTTTTTACAAAACTGGAGAGTTTAGTAAAACAAAAGCAGCACATTTCAGGCTGCCCCTCAGTAGAAGAGAAACGTAAAGGAGGGGAATGTCAAAAGGTACTTTAACCCACACCACCCAAAGAGGCCAGGAGGAAGGTGCAGCGCTTCCCCACTTAAAAAACTGTAAAAAGCCACTTGCTTTCAAGGATACCCTTCCTGGAGCTGGTAAAGCCTGGGAAAGGTCACTTGTCAGGACACAATTGAGCAGTACATCTTGTCCTTCTAACAAGAAGGATTTCTTTCCCCTCACAGTAGCAAGAGAGAAACGAGTGCTGAGCTAAATTCCTCAAATTGGCAGTAACTGGGATGTTTATGGGTGTGCTAAGAATATGATCTTCACATTGATAGCAGCTAGGAAAGATTTTGCAATTCATTTGCTAGTGCAGAAGGTCATCCCTTTGCAGATGGAGAGCATTTGGTGTGTCCTTATGCACACAGGGCTGTAGCTGTGCATTTGTTTGCCTGTGACTGCGTTCTGATTGATGTGGTTTGTATGGATTATGTGTGTGTGTTATCCAGAGCTCGGTGCATTGCCACTGTTAATGACTCATCATGTGCATTTCCACGTATAAATCATGATTAATTTGTGACACAGGGATGGTAGGAAAGAAAATCCTATATTGCCTGATAAAGAAAGACAACTGGTTCTCCCTTCAAATATAGGAAGGTTGTGAAATGTTTTTATCTGTGCAGTTTCTTATACTTTTGCTTTTTCCATTAGGCAGCAATTCAGACTCAAGGCTACAATGACTCTAGATGCAAGTCTGACATGACCAATGAGTTTTCCTCTTCTTGATTAAAAAAAAGATACCATTTACATGGATAGCATATTCAGTAAAATGTTACAAATATATAAGTCTCAGACTGTTTTATTAACTTGTGTGTGTGTGGGGGGGGGCACAGAATACTCTGGACTCAGCCTAATGTCATCTATTCAAATCAGATATGAAACACAGAACTAATATCCTATATAAAATAGGTACTTGAACCCTTTTTTATCCCCCCCAATTATGAACAAGTCCTAAATCTGCAAAATGTGCATACACAAACATTCTAAAAAAATATTAAGTAGTTCCAAATAATTTAGTTAAAATCAAGCTTGTCTTGGTTGTGTTATATCTTCTTGCAAACACAAAATAAACCACTTAGCAAGTATAATTTCTGATTAAGAACTAAAATCAGTTTCTAAAAAATTAACAACTGAGATGTTTCAGCATTGCCTCAGAGAAGAAACTTCCCAGAATTTCCCTCTGAAAAAGTGCCCCAGCATGGGATAAATCTACATAGCCCAACTGAGCAAGTATCCATCATAAAAACTGCTTTTGGAGTAGCTTTCAGCAGCAGCTTGAAATTAAATAGAGTTAATAAAGCAGTTGTTTGTGGAGTTTTTAGCCTTACTATTTTTTACCATTAAAGTAGTCCAGGGCATTCAGTGTGGAGGATAAATTCTTCCCCATGGAAACTGTACCATAAGTGCACATTGTGCTCTAAACAACAAACCTTGACCTGATGGTGAAAAGATCTGAAAATTTATCCCCCTGTCTCACAGAAGTTTGCACCAAATGCAGGGAATTTCAGTAGGGACATGGGTAGGGTGGGTCACAACAAAATACTGCTCTGAGAGCGTGAAAAGATGGCAACCAACTAAAAGGATGAAATAAAAGAGTCAAATTTTATTTCTCAACAAATCATGGAAGATACGCCTATAAAGAAATTACTTGCAGATGTTGCTTTTAGGATGGGAATTAAAAAGCAGAGGGCACAAGGGCAATATACTGCTCAATGTGTGAATTACATATGTGTAATTTACTAACTTGCTACTGCATAAAATGTGTAATTAAAGAGTTAAATTGCTTCCAAACGTACACAATTTAGTCTAAGTAGCCCATATATCTACTGTGCTGCAAATGCCAGTGATTACACAATATAAAAAGGTGTTAATGTTGATTTATATGTGCACACCAATTCTGTGTACAAGCGCTGTGAGGAGGGAGCTGGGTGCTGCTGCAGTCTTTGGTTCTTAAACCTGGAAGGGGCTGTTTTGCAAACCTTTAGTGTGGCAGTTCCACAGGAGTTCTGGGAAAACTCCCAGACTGATCAGCAAGTCAGTAATTTTGCTGGAAGACAAAATTATGATCTTTAATCGTTCTGTTGTCTAAATGTGCAGAATTATTCCCTTCCCTAAGCAGCTCCTGTCAGACAGGATGGGTGATGCTGAGGGATTCCCAGGCTCCCAGCAGGCAGCAGCTCTTCTGCTGGTCCACAAGGAAACGTGGGAAACACTGTCAGAAAGAAATTGCCTCTGTCTCAATTCCGTCTCCATTTCCTTGCAATCAAATTACTGCTGTTAAATGTTTTCCCTCTGACAGTTCAGTCACCTTCTGCTATCATAAAACACACAAATGAGTAAATTCCCAGGTGTGTTTTGTCAGGATTTGGAAATCTGGATGATTTAGAAGTTACCCTTTGGGATTACACTGCTGCTGGTTGAGTAGGATGATAAATTTAAAGAAAGGAATGTGTTAGGAAAAGGGTGTTTGGCATCAGGAATAACCCCTGCTGGACATCGGACCTGGGAGAGCAGAGGTTTTTGTTTTCTTTAAGAGTTAATTCTTCCTTAGGGGGAGTATTTTGAATCACGTGGGACAGCTCTCTGAGGTTGAAACACTCAGAATTAATTGCAATATGGAATTTGCTCATTGATATTAACATACTGATGCATCAGTCAATTATTTGGGGGAATTTGGGGGTCAACAAGCTGACTGGAGTCCAGGACCCAGTTTAGATCCTGAGTTGTTTTTTAAAGGAGAACATAACTTTTTTTTCTGTCATTGTTATTCTTTACCTTCCCTAATCCTTCCTGATGGATTGAATTATTTCCTTTTTTCCCCACAGCTTGCAAAATACTGGTAAACTATCTATCTGTGTAACAAAAGAGAGGAAGAACCTTTTAATGGGACAGGTGGACTCTCAAAAGTTACTTTGCATGAAAAATCACACTGCAAATATGGTATGATCTAGTACAGAAAGTTCATACACGAAGGGAAGTCTGCACATTAACTGCAAATTAGAACATTTCTATTATATTTGTGTACAACAGAAATTAATCCTATGACATTTCACCCTTACTTTGAACACTGTTCTAAAGTTTAAAGGAGACAAAAAATGACCATGATCTTCTCTACTTAAAATTTTAGAAAATATTGACAACGTTAGTTTTCATAAGGTCATATCCCAAATTTTGATAGTATTTAATTGTATAAACATGCACTATGCACCAGATTGAAGTTTTAGGATTTGAAAGTCACATGTTTAGCAACTCCTGGAATTGGTGTTGTTACCCACACCTCTGCAGGTGTGTGAGGTGGCAGGGCAGGTGAGACAGGGGCTTTTTGAACACTTGATTAAGAGCAAAAGATGTTGAATCCAACAGCAGCTGCACTGGGAACAGTGGCACGAAAGCAGCAATTCCTGCTACGGGCTTGGGAGGAACAACATGAAATTGTCCTCCCTTCCCACACTGCAGACAAAGGCTTGCAAAGAACCTTTGGCACAGCGTTGCAAATTAAGCCTGTTAACAAGTATGTATCTTTGCTTTCGTGGCTAATTAAATGGAAAAAGATTTCCTCGGGAAGCAAAGAGCACAGACATGCAAATGGGATGAACAGACAAATAAAGCTAACACGCTGTGTCCACAAACATCAAAGGGTTTCCTAAGTGACGTTTTGTACACTGCTGAGATTTTGTGCTGGTTATATCAGAGTTTTACTATTGTTTTCTGCTCTGTTTTAGGTACAAATCTGACCCTAAGGTAGTACAGTAGTAGTACAGGTAGTACACACTACTTATAATGAAGAGCAGAGAGTCAACACACCTAACTGCAGCCAACACAGCTCAGCCATTTATCAGATCCCTGATAAAACAAGTACAAGTTTTTAACTAGTAGAAAAACCTTGGGCTTTTCTACAGAACAAATTATTCCCCATTTGCCGTAAAGCTCATTCTTACAAGAATTTAATTGTTACTTTTTGCACAAAAATTGCAGATTTGAAGTCTTAAATTGGCAACTTCTGGTTTGTATTTGAAAGAAAAGAAGTATTTAAAGTGTGTGTGCCCACCCCTGGAAGTGTCCAAGGCCAGGCTGAATGGGGCTTGGAGCAACCTGACCTAGAGGAAGGTGTCCCCACCCATGGCAGCAGATCTTTAAGGCCCCTTCCAACCAAAACCATTTTATGACTCTATGAAAAGCTGATGACACCATGTCAGTGCTACCTAGTCTTTAAAGAGTACTTTTCTTGATGGTTAAACATTAAATAATGTAATTTTAAAACTCCAGCTTCAAATTTCTGTTTAAAAGACATTGTGAGCTTTCAGGAGTTCTTCATCAGTTTGTGCCATATTTGATCTCCATCCTGTACACAGGGAATGGACTAGAGTATTCTGGCCTACAATGAATTCTGTGTACTACCACCCCTGCATGCTAATAACCGGCTCTGACTGACAGTTGTTTAAATTAATGGCCTTTTCACAACACTAGTGAAGAGGATCCAGCTTCAAAACAACATAAAAATTAACAGGCAGAAAGTTCAGGCTGCTGTAGCAGCCCCCAGGTGCCCCATAATGGCCAATATCAGCATCTTTGTTTCTGCTGGTGTTTGTGTTCACTCGCCTGTTATTTTACAGTCCATTCTGCAGCACTATTTGGGCAAAAAAAATCTCTCTCTTTAGGGCTTTCCTTCCCCAGCATCTCTTATTTACTATTTAATAAAGCCTCTGTAACACTCGACAACCAGAGGCCACAGGGAACTTGGCTGCTGCCATCAAAAACTTCCATGGGAGCATCACCTCTGACACAAAAGCAGAGAGGGAAGAGCAGAGCGAGACCTTTCTGAGCGCAGCCTCCCACCCCCAGCCGAGAGAAGACATCAGCCCCATTACTGCTGACAGTGGAGGGCCTGCAGCACAGGGGGAGCAGGTGTTTAACATCCCCTCAGCTCTGCTGGGACAGCCCAGCCTGCAGGGCTGGCAGTCAGCAATCCTCCGTTATCTACCTGGGAGTTGGGAAAATGCCTCATCCTCAACCAGCCCCAACACGAGCACCTGTCCAGTGCCCAACAGGATGGATCCCCCTCTGTAACTCAGGTTCCATGGTTTGCTGCAGCCCTGGTTCCATGCCTGAGGCGTTTTGGTTTTCTAAAATTCTTTTCCCAGGGAATTTTCTGTAAACAGAAAAGATGATTTTTGTAACTGTACTATATCATTCATTCATTTTCCTAGGAGAGACTTCTCCTTGATGTCCCTCTGGTCTGACCAGTGAGTGAAGAGGTTTGTCTTTGTGTCACCAATCGAATTGGTCTGTGTAGAATAGTATAAAAGGGAGACACATCCCAGAGATAAAGGAGTCATTTTCAGCCTTCTGAATCTCGGACTCTGTGTCGTGGTGTAAAACAGCATCAGTTTGCAAGGAATGCTTCTGTGGGATAAGCACTGTTGGACATTCCTCTTTTCCCCCAGCAAACTGGAGCAATTAGCAAACACTGGACAGTTCAGCCAGAAGTCAGACTTTTCTCCCAGCCCTTCAGACGGACAGGAGAAGAACGGCTTGTACTGATTTTTTAACTTATTTTTTTTTATCTAGTTCATCACTTCTAACTAATTCAGCCTTCAGATTTTTATAAGTAATTTAAGCTCTGCGAGGTCACTACTTCCTAAAGGGATTTTAATTTTTAAAATTTACAGATGGTTATTCCGTTCAGACCTGTGCGTTCATAAACAATTTTCACTACATGGTTTATGGTTGTATTCTAATTGTAGCAAGATAAAAAGGACCTGACTTCCTTTTTTTTTTCTCCCCACAGCCTCAGGGAGAATATTTTTTTTTCAGCTATACATTTCAGCCTTTCTAAAAGCATCTGAAATGTAAGAGAGCTAATATTATATTATATAAGAATGGTTTTCTTCCCACAACTAAAGTAGCAAGTCTTTCTACCTGCTGCGAGATGTGTCACATTAGAGTTTACAGATATTTTGAAAATACAACATCACTCTCTCTCTTTCCCCTGACACCAGCAGGCACCTGGGTTTGTGTTTTAATTGCAAGGGCTTTCAGTTAATGTCAGTGTGTAGGTGTGAGTGGGGATCAAGAGCTTTAGCACCAGAAGTTCACAGCCATCCTTATTCCACTTACACTCCTCATCTCACCCATTTTTGTAGCATTTCAAAGAAATGCTGACCAGGAGACGAATGCTCCAAGAATGCATTAAAACATGTATCTACATTCACTGCACTTTTTGGTGTTTTTTTATTATTTTTGCTGAATTTGTAATATCTTAATGACCTGGGAGCACTAACAATTCTCCTTGGGTTCAATCTGCCCCAGTGGGAATGCCATTCCTCAGTTACTGCCCACCAGGGATCACATCCAACCAGCTGAGGCACCCCAAAAAGATCCAACCTCAATCATTTATGGGCTTTAATGATAAACAATCTTTTACTTCCACTTTTCTTGACCAACTGCACCCAAGTTTTTATATGTGACACCATTTGGTGTCCACTGAGCAGAAATGTGTGATCTTTTTGCCAGCAGGGCTATCTCCAGGTTGGCACAGGGGCTGGTAACACAGAATTGGGTATTTTCATTGTGAAACATGCTCATTCCTGAGAATAACCTCTCTCAACTCCACAAAGGATGTATCTTCTTAAAGAGTACTTCAAATAGGGCTTCCTCCCAAATTATTTTCATTTATCCTAATTTCCCTTGATCTCATATTTAAAATGATCAATCCACTCTGATTCTCAGCACTTACTCCAATCTCTCCCTCAAAAGCACATCAAAAATTCCAAATTTTTTCACATCTTTTAAGACATTTCCAATCCAATGATCTCCACAGCTTGAACAAGAATTAGTGATGTAACCTATTTAATTTATCTTCTGGCACTTTTAAGAATTTGATTTTTTTCCTGAAGAAATTCTCAGCTCCATAACTACAGCTTTGTTGTTTTTTGTTTTTTTTTTTTTCCTAATGGGGATTTAATACTCTTTATTTTTAACTGTATTTTATACATGTATTACTGTGTATGTTAAAAATACATGCAGAGCAAGATCCTGTCAGCAGTTTTTGCAGTGAGTCACCAGCTTCACAGCTGCTGTTCTGAAATAATATATTTAATCTCCAGTTTTTCCAGCTGTGTCCAAACAGACCACTGCTCCTGTGCTGAAATCCCTTCATTTTAATGGATACTCTGCACATATTCCCATCAGGAGCAGACTGCAGAATTAAGTCTCAGTCTGGCTGCCTGTTGCAGATGTCATGTTCTCATGGAGCTGTAGAGGTGAATATTGAGAGAAGGTGAAAAAATTACCTTGTTGACACTCTTGGCACAGTTATAACAGCTGAAAGGATGTGCAGACTATTGGAAAAATACGGTTAATTAATTTAATTTCAGGCCAACGATGTCTTCTAATATAGAGCATTAAATCACAGAATTATAAAATCACAGAGTGATTTGGTTGGAAGGGACTTCAAAGAGCATCCAGCTCCACTGGCCTGCCATGGACAGGGACACCTCCCACTAGAGCAGGCTGCTCAGAGCTCCATCCAGCAGGGCCTTGGATATTTCCAGGAATGGGACAGTCACAGGTTTTCTGGGAAACCTGTGCCAGTGCCCCACCACCCTCACAGCAGAGAACTTTTCCAAATTTCTAATCTTATTCTACTGTCACTTTGAATCCATCCCCCCTTGTTCTGTCACTCCACCCTCTTGTCAAAAGTCCGTTTCCCCCTCAACCAAGAGCGAGGGGCTGTCCTGATCCCATCTCCACCAAACTCTTTCCCTTGCTCTGCAGAACAAGCTGCACACACAGACTCTGTTTCCTTCCTGCAGAGGATGAAATATCCCACAATAAAAGCCAACGAGGCCGTGCAGCACAAGGCCAGTCCCAGGAGGGGGCTGTGACTGGCAGCGGCAATCGGAGACACTGATGGCAAAGGCTTGTACAGTCCACCAGGAATATTTACTCTGCATTCCATATCTGCCACACAAACCTTATAAAACCTGTTCACTGAACGTCACTGTTTCACTCCATCAACACCCAACACAATGATCAGACTCTCTGCAGTGGAGATCTGGTGTTTGCTCCAGCTTTCCTCCACTGAGTGTCAGGGTTTAATAAACTGGGGAACGACTCACGGCATCCCATCTGTGAACAACAACCATCTCTTTGCCTTTCTGAATTCTGAGTTTCAAAACTGAGCATAATTGTTTTAATAAATCAGTATTCACTTGGAGGAGTGGTGTTTCTAACCAGATTTATATATTCCCTATTTCTCAGTTTCCCTCTAAGTCATTAGACTTCTTACAAGCCATGTAAAGGAGACTGTTTCAGTATTTGAAACCTTAAAACCCACTCCTTTTTCATTTCTATGATAAAAGAATTGAATATTTAGACTCTTAAGCTAATTAGAACTGTCAAAATATCTGCTGCTCTTTAGCAAGTTCTACGATACCACGATTAAAACTAAAAGGAATTTAGAAGATCAGTTATTGCTGTTTTATTTACAGTTTCCTTTCTTATTTACACCGAGTGCTTAGAGAAACCTGGAACCAAAAATCAAGTATTCTTGAAAGTCAATTGTAAACAAGAGCAATATGGTCAAGTGGGCTGGGTTTTATCCACCCAACCCCAGTGTCAATCCTTCACACTTTGATTCAAAATCATGTTATTAACAGCTCATGTCTCCCTTGTGCTGTCAATGCCATTTGTTTTTAATTTGAGATTTGGTAGCTACAAGCACATTTGCTGCCAACAGCCCCAACTCCAAAGGGATTTTGGTATGTGCTGGTGCCCATTCTGTATCTGAGCGCCAGAAAAAATGGGGTTCACTGCCCATCAACAGCTTTTCACTTTGTGCTTTCTTGAACTAGAAGACTCCCTGTTAATAAGCATCTGCAGGCAGATAAAAGGGAATATAATTGACTTTCCATGGAAAAAGAAACCTTGATTTATCTCAGTGTGGCAAGCATGTACAGAATTCCACTTTGTGAATCTGGGCAAATATGGCCAAAAAATGCTGGAGGCTTCAAGAGAGACTCCCAAGAGGATGCAGAGCTGGTTCAAAGCAGGGACAGAAAGGCTCAGCCACAGCTTGGAGGCACTGGGCTCTCCTGCTCTGAGACCAGGCTGGGGCCAGCAGGGCCCAGAACCAGCTGAACTGGCAGCAAATGAGACAAATGAGGCCAGCACCTCTCCTTCCACCCCCATGCACACAGAGCTATTCCAGCACACTCCTCCCCAGCACATACACATGTCCTGGAGAGCATCCACCTCTTAACAAAAGGAGGAAAAAATAGAGGGGAAAAAAAAAAAAAAAGTTGCAAATGCTCATGACAGTACAGGGTAGAACTAAGCCTTTTGGAGCCACTAATTATTCAAATAAATCAATGATGCTTTCCTTTCCATTAACATTATCTTCCCCATCAATACCCAAGGCTGGTATTTCTTAATGTGGGTTGTAAGAGCAAATTTAAAGGCTCACAAGTCTCAGTCCCCGGCTCCTCCCCTGCTCTGGTGCACTGATTTGGCAGGTTCCTGTACCTCAGGAACCCCCTGTGAACTGAGGCACCCTGTGGATGCCAAAATCTCGCTGTGCCAGCACTGCTCCTGGGGAGAATCCTTGAAGAGAAAAGGTGAGGAAACCCCAGGAGCTGAGCTAATTGATTTTCCATATAAACAAATAAGTCATTAAACAAGCACGGCTTTACTTGCATGGAGTTAATAGCTAAATGCTCAAAAGGAATTACACTTAAGTCCTGGTTAACTCTTAAATCTATATATGCTGCTTATGCTGAAAACTTCAATATAGGCTAGTAAGGAATAACCACAGCAAATTAAAATATTTATCTCCTGTGTTCATGTGAAACAAAAGCAAATGGGGCTATTTGCCCTAACAAAGCTGCCCTTTTCAAAATAAACAAAGCCAACTATATATATAATATATTTGTTGGGGGAGGTATTTCAATAAAAAACACTCTGCTTTTAAGTACACTACACATGAAAAAATGTAATAATTAAGTTAAATGTTGTCCACCAAATAAGAGCTTAGTGGCAGCCTGAGCCAGGGGTGTCTAATGCCCATGAGATCTCTGGAGTACAGAGATATTCTGCATTTATTCCCCCAGGCAAACCTCCAGCACTGGGGAGTCTTCACCAAAGCATTGGCTCAATCAGCTCATTGCAAACACAGTCACACTAAAATGTGACTAAATTTTCCTCCCAACCCCTCCTTCCAGTTGTTTTCATCCCCATAATTTTCCAGACCCTCAATAACCATAATTCTAATTTTCTATTCTCTAAGCTTCCAAGACTCTCTTGGACAAACCACAAAGTTCCAAGCTACTGAGCACAGTGTTTTCCTACTAAATGCTGTTCTTCTCCAGTTCTTTGGCTTTCCTCCAGCTACCAATCCACATTTGCAATGCCACCTCTCTCCATTTGCAGTGGCCCTCTGTATCCCCCATCCAGCCCCTTCCTGCAGCTCCAGCTCCAGCTCTCATCCCTTCCAGCCTCAGCATCCATGACCAGCTTTCCCACATCACTTCCCCAGCAGTATTTTCTTTAACTCCAATGTTTTTTCTCTGCCAAGATCTCAGTAATGACTCCCTGGAAAGAGCAACAGTTTTGCTCTTTGTTGTAGGATATGGTAGCCAATGTTGTAATTTTGGGAGTCAGCCTCTTAACTCTTACCAATAAGACTGGAGATGAACCACAGAAGCACAGCAGCTCACATAAACATATATATATATATATATATATACATATATATATATATATATATATGTATATATATATGTATATGTGATGCTGGGGGCAAGTACTGCTGATCTGAAGTAAAACTTACCCCAAGCACAGCCCAAGTGAAGGCAAATCCTGCCCTTAAACCCTGGGTAAATCACACCTTTTCCATTTAAGAAGCAATAAAGGAACAAACAGAAGTCAAAATATGTGAGTATTAATAATTCCCATAAATAACACTTGGCTGAAGTCCCATATTTCATCACCACTGAACTTCCAACCACTGCTGTAAGACCAACACATTTCAAAATTGCAAAAGCCATGCAGGAAAAAATGAGGAGACAATGCAAAATGTGTCTTCATTTTAATTATCTGTGCATGTATTAATGTTTCTAATAACTTTTTTCATTCTAAGCATCTTGAGATAGTAACTCTTAAACAAAACTTATTAATTTTATGAATTTTATGAATTTTAAATTAATGCAATAACTTCCAAATATCTATTTTTGCTAATTTCTACTGTATTAACAGTTCTTCATTACTTGAACATATTTTTTCATTGACTGCAACAGCAACAGGCTAAGAATATAAATTTTTAAAATACTGGTTATTGGATTTTGAACAATTAAAGCCAAACAGAGAATCTTGGGAATGCTGATGAGATTGTTGCTTGGGCACTTCCTACAGATATTATGTTCCAACAGTAGGCAGTGGAGAAAGAGAAAAAAAAAAAAAAAAAAAAAAGAGAGAGGGGAACGTGAAAACTCCAAGTCTCTGCTGCTTGGGCTTGGTGCTCAAACATACCTCTTACAGATGATTTAAAATAATGACAGTAGCCCAAAGCCATAAGGTAATGGATACAGAAGGTTTTAAGAAATAAGAAAGAAATGCAGCATAAACCTTGAAAAGACCTTTCACTTTTTCAGTCTTTAGTCCAGAAATGGGGGAAATACATATTTTCTATGTGAAAACTTGTATTACAGCACCAATACTAAAGCAAAAATGGTGATAATATGTCAAGTTTAGTGTGTCAACAATAAAACCCAAGTTCTGTTCTCCCTTGAAATTCTGCAGTGCTTAATTGACTGGAATGGTAGAAGAGGATCCATGAAGAAAAGCATAAAAAATAGAGGCTTAAATTACAGCTTAATTTATTACAAATTCTGTTTATTTAACAGTCTATAAACTCAGGCAAAAATTCTACAACTTTGGTCCTGTACATTTTTTAAAATTAATTTCTAGAAAGACTGTGTTACATAGGAATTCTAATGAATTATTTTTTGGTTGAGCTCCTCCTCTGTTACCTATCTCAGATTTTCTGATCATTAGGTATTTCTCATGCATGTCGGACCTTTCATTTTTAATGCTCAGAATGATCAAGGAGACTGATGTTTTGTCATTTATTTTAAAATTAAGATGACCCTGAAAACTAGCTCAGTCAGTCATTTCTGTACAGCAGTCCCTTATCATTAAAGCAGCAACATTTTCCCAACCTCCATAATTAACCTTTTTGTACAAGCGAAAGCAATAGCAATCTACCCTTTGAAAGCCCTTCTGGGTCTATTTAGCACACTTCTCTCACAACTGAACAGAAATAAGCCAGAGCAAAGATGAAAAAAAAAAAAAAAAACCAAAAAAAAAACAAACCCCGAACCACCCTGCTTAGAATAAAATTAGATACTTTGTTCTATATCAGTCATAAAAATAACGCAAATCAGAATTAAAACCTCATTTAATTTCTTTTTTTTTTCCCCCCAGGTCATAAATGTCCTGCTTGATTTTTCATCTCTACGCACTCATCGGTTCCTGGTAAAATGTGTATTACCCAATTGCTTTCAGCATAAGATTATTTCCCCCCTTTATGTAATTGTTTGCTTCTATTGCCTATTCAAAAATCAATCTTTATTGATCCAGTCAGTGGCACATTGTTTCCCACAGAAAAGGAGAATTATGTCATGCTAATTCATACAAAGAGGCGAGTTCCATGGTTGTTTTTCAGACAGGATATCTTGGGTTTTCCTGTTTAAAACAGGGAGAGGAGCTGATGATAACCACAGGCTAACTCCACGAAACTGGACGCAACCGCAAAGGAAAAATTACAGCAGGAGCAGCACTTGGGCTGAGGTCGACAGGCATTAAAGCAGCGGGCTGATCTACCCCAAGAGCCTGGATCTCATGGAGAGGATGGTGTCCCATTTCAGAGCTCCTGGTGCCTGGCACTGCAGAGATGCTCCCGCGGAAAAGTGGAGATGGACGTCAGGCAGCCCAGAGCACATCCACCAGACGCTCCAGCCTCGTCCCACAGACTGCAATCCTGCTCCAATTACCAGGATAATTTTCAATTTTCCTCTTGGAAAACAAGCCACAAACACCAGAAATTATACCTACAACCTATATTTTAAAGTTAGTATTTCAAGACCTATCTGTTTTTTATGGTTTGGCTGCAAGCCTCTATTTCTATTGCTGCAGGGAATGGAAATACCCAATGTATAAATTTGCCACAGTGGCAGAGATGAAACCTGTGTTTGCAGTAAGAAAAGGAATCAAGGTCTTGGCAGAAGGGTTTTTATTTGTTTGTTGTTTTCTGTTTTCGTTTTTCTGGCAGCCACATGAATCAATTGAAGAGTTTTGAACGCCAGAATAAATCTCAGCAGAGATACAGTGAGCAAAGGCAGGTGAAGTGAACAAAGCTGAAATTTAATCACATTTCTATTATAATCAAATATGCATTCACAGTTGTGTACAACATATTATACAAACACACAATGAGCTAAACTGTGATTTCAGCAGTGCAAATAGCAGAGAAAATGCATTGATCTCAGGAGAGTACTTGTGGCTTCTCACTGGTATAACCAAGAAGAATTCTGAACAACAAATGCTAATTATATACAATATCATATGGCAATCTGTACAGCCATCACTGAAACTCAGCTCTGATCACCCTGCCAGGAAGCTCATTGGTCTGAAACTCTGCTGCAAAAAGAAATATAACCCTCTGATTTTCATCAGGCAGCAAGTCAAACTTTGAGTGCCATTAAAATAAAAACATCAAGAAACATGTAACAAAATATCTCCACCCTAGTTTGCCTTCCCAACTCAGTTTGTGGATTAAGTATGATTTTGTAACATAAAAACTCACCAAAACCATGAAGAAAAACATCCTGCAAATTTATTTTTCCATCCTCAATTTTACATGATTTGCTGTTTCATTAAGAGAAGCATGCAATTAAAAACAAAGCCCATGTAATTAAATTAGGAGCTGATTTATTTCTAAATTGTATTTCTCACTGCTAGAAAGCCAGCAACAAAGCTCAGCTGACATACAGAGATAACACCCATAAGGAAAAATACCCATAAGAAGACCCATTAAAAAAGAGTAAGAATAAGTGGGCCAGCAAAGGCAGGCAATACACCCAGCTTTTGGGATTTTCTTTTTCCTTTATCTGAGCTGTAATATGCATTTATTCCCAGTTTATCAAGTGCTTAACAGGCAAAAACAGCCCAAAAGATTAAGAATGAACCAGCCATCTTTATCTCCTCAGTCCCCAACTGGCTTTTAACACACTTAGTAAAAGCCAGTGCCTTGTCTCATTTTCATCAATTCTAACTGCAATCACTGTGGTTTCACTGATACACGAACTACTTTACAACCCAATTCCTCTTACCTTTAGTAAGAAGAAGGGATACCCTGGCCTTTGGAGACTCCTGCTCAATCCCATGGAAAGCCTCTCCCTGCTCTGTGGGTGCACAGCTGGCACCTGGCTGAGCCCAACAAACTGAGAAAACTGCTTTTTAAGCATGCTTGACTGGGGCTTTCAGGTGTAATTGAAAGCTGAAAAATCAATTCTAATATTCGTATTTCCAGATGTTGTTGAAGACAATTGCGGAAAACCATCTTGCAAACATTTTGAATTCGACACCTGCTGACTCTGATGAGCAGAGTCTCAGCATCACCCCTAAGGTTCCTATGTAAAAATGCCTCCTTCCCTAAATGCATTTTAACATCTTCCCAATGGACTCTTCCACAAAATCATCTGCTCTGAACCTGAGGTTACAAATAAACCATAGTACATGTGATCATTTGTTGCTCCTGACACCATCCCTTTTTTCCTCACTTGAAAAATTGATCATCTTAATACCAAAGAAAGTTTGTATTAACATAAATCTATTCTACTTAAGCACTGGCTTGGACAACAAATTATTAAATCTTGACAAAAAGAATATTTATGAGACACAGAAAAGCCTTTTGACATAGAGAAATCAATATTTTTTTTCTTCAGAATTCTCGGAATCATCAAAAAGATAGTATTTATGGAGAAAAAAATCCTAAGGCAATGACAAGTGTGGTATTGTATATTACTTAAGTTAGTGCAATAAAATAAACAAGAGGAGAAATGAACTCTAATGAAAGAGCCAATAATATGTCACAAGGAATTGTGATTTTACATGCTAGGGAAAAAGGGAAGAGTTCACACAGCTCTGGAGGAGATGCTGGTACGGGCACAAGAGTCACACCCACACACTCAGCTTCAAAACCCACATTGTCATGGGGCACACAAAGCTGCTCTCATGGCATCTGTACCACCATGTTGTGGCACTAGACATCGGCACAAATCCACACTTGGATGGCTGACGTGTACAAAATGGCCTAAAATCTCCCCCAGTAACAGCCAAACCTCCCACAAAACCCACTGCCTCATGAGCAGACACTTGCTGAGGTCCCATCTGGCACCAGACCTGGGACAGCCACCTGCTGGTTCTCTGCCCACCCACAGCTTGGGAAGGTGGACGTCTCCAGAAGTGACAGATTTTCTAGGATGTCTCACACACAAAGCTGCACCCCAATATTTGAGCACTTGCCCTTCCCTGTACTCCAAATGAACCCTTGCAATTTTTTTGAAAAACCCAGCCGAGCTCATCTTCCCATATTTTAGTTACCACAAGAACTGGAACAAGAACAGTATTACCTTCCTCATACTTATTCTTAAAGGTTAATTAATGTTCATACAACATCCTTCGACGACTAAATCCCGTTATTATGGATTTGCTCATAGATCAGTGCACCAGACAGCAGATTGGCATTCTTTGCTTCAAACTGATGCACTACAGGAGTCACAGAGTATTGATGGTCATGGCTGAGATGCTGCAGAAGACGATGTTGAGAACTGCATATATTACCTTGCTAAAGTAAAGCTGACCCTTGCCAGCTCTATTGATCCTCCATTAAATTCACCCCTTAAAAATTAGAGGTGAAAAAACCACCTAGTTTCCTCACTTCTAATTCATTTTGCTCTTATTTCCTTTTGCCTAATATATAGTTTAATGATTTTAAAAGGTACCAGGTACTCAGATTATGGCCATTTTTCAAACTTATTGATTTATACTCAGGTGAAAATTTACATCCAACTTCTCTTTGGGAGATTTGGGCTTCTGCAAAATGCAGGACTACTCCCAAAATAAAAAGGGCAGAAGAGCAGCCCGCTGCAAGCACTCACCTACCAGGAAAGGAAACAGCCCTTTTGGGAAATGACAAGATAAATATTAGATCAGGCAGCCTGTGACATTTGTAGTGTTTGAACTTGAAGGAAAAGAAAATTAATTTCTCCTGTTTGGACACACCAGAGTGACTGACGACACCTTGACTTTATTCCCAGATTTACCATTCACCTTATTTCTAACTAGGGAAAAATAAGGAGAAAGAAACAAAAAGAAAATAAACCTGCTACATGTTTCTAGCACTTACAAAAGGACAAAATCAAATCACTCTTGAAGGGATATTAAAATTAGTTGCAATGCTTAACTATTATTTAAAGAAAAACTCTTGGAGATCTTCCAGTGGCAGGCAGTAAATACCAGAGAGCATTATTATTTTTACAGTATTTGAGTGCATTCATCTGCCATTGCCTTTCCTTTTAGCCAAGAAAAGCTCAGAGGAGCTCGGCTGACCTAAGTGTTCTGAATTTTCCTCTTATGCTCTGTGGTTCTGTTCAGGTCCATTATGCAATTTAAATGCTAGTTTTCATTGTTCAAACAAAACTGTACTTCTGAGATGCTGCTGATAGGAGATTATTTTCATTTCATTTTGTGGTAGTTTGAATTCTGGTCAATCTTTTGTGTCCTTTCCGTTCGGTGCCAGCTGCTTTGTACCTCAGCTGGCAGTGAGTTTTACATTCCAGGGTGATGAGAAGGGGCTGCAGGAAAAAGCTCATCATCCTTTTGTACTGAGAAAGGAACAGCATTGCAACTGAGACAAAAAGAGCACACTTTAAAGACAAGTATCAGTTGACAGTGTTGCAGAAGATCAAATTTTTTTAGACATGGACAAACCAAGCCCCTGGGAATGTGCAGTACTTTGCATAAGGGGGCAGTAAATAATTCGGCACTAATTTATTCCAGGCCAACTTATTGCAATACTATTAATATAGAAAGGACTGCCACTGCATTCACAAGATTGATGGAGTAACAGAAGGATGCATGGTCTAAAAGCCATCCTAAAAAGAAGAATTATTTTATAAAATTAAGAATAAAAGATAAAGAAATGTTTCAAATAGATTGCTTTTTAACTCAATATGGAGCTGGATGAAGAATAGCACCACAACATGATACCTGTAAGGGGTGTCAAAGGAAAGAAGGATTATTGGGGGTTTTTAGCTCTCTCTTTGAAAAAAGATGGATTTTTATATCACACAGGCAAAGGTTTACAGTGATCCTATTGCTTATAGTTTCAAATATGCTCCAAGCAGAGTGTCACTAACTTCAAAAGCATCATTCTGGCCATGACTTTTTTTTTTTTTTAAAAAAAGCACATTAGGTGGTTTTTTCATGCATAAAAAGCACCTACCCAGGCACCTCCCCATGGTGACCTGAGCAGAGTCCTCCTCATGCAGTGAATGGACCTTCCCATGGGGTACCGCTGCTCTGTGCCCCTCTGGGCCTTTAAAAACCTTCCCCCTGAGATCAGTCGCTGTTGCTGTGCTCTAAACTGTTTTCAAACTCCAGCCACCACTCTTTGAATCAAAAACCCACATAGACAGAAGAGGTCTGTGCAGAGAACAGTCTGTGAAACCTTGACCTTCTGATTCCCTCTTCAAACAAAGCCTTAGATGATGGCAACAGCTCCAAAATAAGTATTTGATTGATAATATCATGAAAGCCGTGTTTATGTTCTTTAAACACTTTGGTGTAGCCACAAAACAATCCCCTTTGCCTGCCTCCTTTGACAGAATTTCATACAATACCTTGAAGAAATTCTGGTTTCTCATAATTGTATGCAAAGAGGGGGAAAAGCCCCATAAACACAATTGAGTGTATGATTTTGAGTCTATGATTAAACACTAAGATGTATCAGCTGGAGTTTGTAAAATGCTGCCTTTCATACATCACTGCTCTTACTCTTTAGACATCAATACTTTCAAACATTATTCACACAAAGCTTGACAGTGAAGCAAACACAGGTCAGAGGAAGAGGCAAAAGGGCTCCTGTGGCCCTGGCAAATCCAAAGATGTTTCATGTCATCTAACCCAGCCACGACCCCTTTCCCTACCCACTGTCCCATGGGTGAGAGGAGAATCAGTTTCCTTGGAAAGACTATTTTGATCAGTTTACCAAACTCCTCCAAGTGTGTGAGGATTGAAGAAAAAAAAAAAAAAAACCTGTTTAGAAATCTCCTTTCCCTATCTAATTTGTTCTGCCCTAAGCCACTCTTGGTTTGGTGATGGGGTTTAATCACACTGGCCTAAGCTCCAGAGATGGGAGCACAGCATTAGGATGTTGAGATGTTTTTACTGTCAAGCATGCTGTAGACAAAGCAAATGCCTAAAGAATAAAACCTCACCATTCCCCTACACAGGATTTATCAGAGCTGTCTTATTTAGCCTAAAAGCAAAATGCAGGGGTGAAAGGAGAAAGCTGTGCAACTGGTTTTTTTCTGAGTTTGCTTTCCTTTGCATTAGAAATCGTGCCTCTCCAGCACAGACTGGCTGGCAGGGTGGAGATCTGCACACTGCAGACACAGAAGCCTCCCAGATGTTCAGAGGGTGCAGCCACTCTCAGCATCACCCAGCAACCCCTCCTGGATCCATCCCATACTGAACAATATCTGAGATTACACAGTGCAGGCACTTGAAAGAAGACAGCTTTCTTGAAAGGCTGTCTAAAAATGGTGAGAAAAAAATGTTTTTTCTGTTCTCTCATGAAATGCATCCTTTTCATGGTGATTAACATAACCAGTTCTCTGCTCGTGGGGAGCAGAGCTGGTCTGAGGGCACCAGCCTGTGATCATTTCTATTTCAGGAATCTGAAGAGGAGTGCATATATGAAAAATTTTACTGAAGCTGTGAACTCTGAGGCTATCAGAGAAAGAAGTACTCAGTTTCCATCAGTGCAGCTTCCTTGAGCTACCCCTAATTTACACACAAGGAATTGGAGGAAGAAGCAAAATTCACTCTGTGAAGTTTAAGAATATGAGATTTATTCTACCCCAGCAGTAACACTCCACCCCACTAAAGAGCACAGGGAAAACTCTGCACCCTCTGCTCCTGCCTTCCAGACTAAGCCAGAGTTTGTATGTTTATTCAGGGCCTGGGAGTAACAGTTAAATCAGAACTTTAATTCAGATTAATCCCACACAACACAACAGCCCTAAAGCAAATCTCTTATGGTGGTGACAAAGCACTGACAGATTTTGTACCCAAATGTGACCCCCACTGTTAAATATGACCATCACATTTCTATATGCAATTTTGTCATTCGTATGCTAATAGGCAGATGTACACATGGTGTGTCTGTTTTGATGGTAAAACGACAAACACTCCCATAATGGGGAAAAAAAAATTCCTATATTCATACAAAGTGGCCTGCAGAAAAGATGTAATTCTTCCTAGCACTGAGCCACTCGCTCTTCTTCAGGAATGTTTTTAAAGGACTGACATAATGATAATGAAATAAGAAATAAAAATATTTCTCATTCACTCCACAACAAGCCTGCAGATGTGGCAGCTTCAGATCTTCTAGTAACGACACATCACACAAATCTTCTTTCTTTAGCTGTTTTATTACAATTCTGAGTACACTTGCCACACCACGGGATCCCATTTTCTCCCGTTCCCCTCCAAATGCTGATGGCAAGGCTGTCTTTTATAAGCACTTCCCAATTATTTCCCTTGGGCTGGATGAGACACACACCAGCGAGCACTTAAAAGTTCAGTGTTTTCCCCAAGATCTGCAGCAAGTGCCTACATGAAAGCTCTCTCTGCAGGGCACAGGGTATTTGAAACATAGATTTCCTGGGCTCCCTGCAGGATCTCACAAATACATCCGGCCAAGGAGCTCAGCTCTCCACAAACTGACAGGGTTTACACGTGCCTGCAAGGTCCCCAAAATGCCCCAGCTCTGGTGGCAGGTCACATAAGGAAGAAACCCTCAACCACCTAATTACAACCCTGGAGCATTTCTGTGCCCGTAGGCTCTGTATCCCTGGACTATTTTAATAACATCATCATCTGGTGCAATGAATAGTAACATCATGTTATGCCTAAACAGTCATTTTAATCTGCATGACCCCGTGTGTTCACCTCACACCCCACACAGGTATTTCAGCTGTGCCACACCAGCTGAGCTTGGCAGGCCTAAAAGGAAATCTGGATCTGGAAAAACACTGCAGATCAGAGGGGGAAAAAAAATGCTGACACCAGTCTCAATTTGCACCACTAATTTACATTCTGGTTTTGCACTGCAAGGTGATTTGAGGAGCCAAAATGAAGTATTTTCATAAGTCGTACTGTGAAAGTTAAAGTGGTGAAATCCATTTCTTTGTTTTACAACTTAAGTACTCCAAGAGCAGCCACAGACACACCTCAGAGCTCAGTGCTCTTGATGTTCCCTTCAGACATCTCTGATTACCTGAAGTAAGTGCTGAAACCCAAATATCAATGTACAAAAATGTCTGGGAATGAAAGAAAATGTGCACAAACACCCAGCCCTGTACCTTCCTGTACCTACCTGAAAGGTAGCATACATTTTGCAAAAAATAAGTGATCTGCAACAAATGAAACCTTTTTAATTTTTTTAGGAAAAAAAAAAAAAAAAAAAAAAAAGACAAATCTTTGAAAAATACTACCAGATTGTAATGTGTATCCTCATCTCCAGAAAAAAACATATGCCAGATGAAAAAGGATGTCTAAATGTGGACATCTCTGCTAGAGCACCTGAGCTTGCCACAACAAAGAGATCAATGGCATCACTAAAGCCCATTCTGGGACTCATTTTTTGGGCTTTTAAACTATCCTGGAGCATTCAGTAGCCAGAGTTCAGAGCTCGCCTTTGATTCTTGCGGAAATGAGCAGCGATTGTACATTCAGAACAAGTACAGCATATGCACAAATTTATCTTCATTATCAGTCTCTTTTCAATGACTCCAACAGTTGAAACATGCCAGATTTTGGGCTTATTTATGACACTCATGAGAGTGCAGATATGCAACTAAATATTCACATCTGCAACGCTGAGACATGGCTAACTGCATTTCTTCAATTGTAAAATGGGAATAATAATGCTTAGCAGTCCACATTGCTCATTTAATGAAATAATTAACCAGAGACAATTTATGTTCCAATTTAGGTACTCCCTATAACTACAGGAGAAATAAGAGACATAAGTCATGGCACGGTGTCTGCGAGGTGATTAAGTGCCACTGGCACCTGCTGAGGCACAGTGCCACGACAGAGGGGCCACTGCTCAGGTTGTGACTTTGAATCTGAGAAGAAAAAAAAAAAAAAAAGAAAAAAAGTAAAAAAGTAAAAAAAAAAAAAAAAGCAAGGCCACTTGAGTTAGCACAGAAGCTTTTTCATCTTTGTGAACATTTCAATGTGTTAAATCAGCAGAGGCTAAAATTATTGACTGGTCGACCTTTATGCAGATTAGAAAGTTTCATGCAGACTCAACTCATTAGACTGCAAAGCTCAGCCAGAACAAGTTATTGGACACTGGAATGTTTCACATTAATCAAAAAGTCATCTGCAATCAATTATATTTTTTAAAATCTTTGGGGAGTTACAGAGCTGGGGCTGCCCCATCTTTGGAAGTGTCCAAGGCCATGCTGGAAGGGGTTTGGAGCAACCTGCCATAATGGAAGGTGTCCCCATCCACAGCAGGGGATTGGAACTAAAGCATCTTTAAGGTTCCTTCCAACCCAAACCATTCTTTGGTTCTATGAAATGTAGCTTTTCTCTTGAGAGACTTTGGTTGGCTGGTTTTAGTGTTTGTTTTGGCAATGAGAGGAGAGTCAGCAGCAGGAGAGGCTGCAGAGCCCTCGAAGGTACCACACAAACAGCATTAGAGAATTATAGTGGCCCTCATGGCAACCTATGCAGTGTCACCTCAGCTTTGGCTTCCAAAATCTCTGGGGCACACACTAAAGGACGTGTCCATGCACATTTTCTTTATCCTAACCATCAGCAAAGCACTTTCCAGGCTGACCTGGAACTCATCACCTAACAATTTCTGATTCACTGTGAGCCATTTACCACTAGAAAAGTTAACATTAGCACAACACCCCTGTTAGGACCCTCAAATACTAGAGTTCAAAAATGGCCTTTTTCAATTGTAAGGTCAGAACAAACATGCAATCAAATTGCTAAATCTGTCATGCACAGGAGCTACACATCTGTGTTCCTATGGAAACTGCTTTGGTTATGCATGGGGTAGACATTTATTCATTTTTCTATTGTTTTACCAGTTCTCAAAACTCACCTGTTTGTTCATCCAAAATTTTCAACTTCAGAGGCTAATCTCAGCACTGGGAACAATTTCCTTTAAGCAGACAATAAAAAATGGCTTTTCATTCATGAATATGGAATGCACAGTGGTTGGGATTAGTGTTTGTCTAAATCTGAGAAGAAACTGAATGCCTAAAGTTGGCAAATTGTAAAATCTTGCCTGAGTCAGTCCTGCCCTCACACTTCTTGTCTGCACCTTCAAAAAGGACATTGTGCTACTTCACCAACAATTTACACAACCTTTACTTCTCTTAGTTTTATTGCAAGCTGACTGCTCAGCCAGGATTTTTCCCCCTGATGTACCTATCTTGTCTGATTTTCCTTGCTACATTTACAGAAAAGTCTGTAGATGTCATGCTTCACAAAGCTTTTTCATACATGCAGGAACTCATATTAGTGTAGCTTGAGAAGACTGAACAAGTAGCTAAATCCAGAAACTGACCCAAAGGTGCTGTCAAAAACTTAAAAACTGAAGTTCTTTATTTTTCTAGATGAACACACCATTTTAATGATAAGTGGCATTCTTCTGAACTTCCATATTGCCCAAAAGAAAATAAAACCTGCTCGTAGGAGATTTCAGGACCAAATGAAGAAACAGTCATTTCAGTGGGTGCAGTAAGGCCATCACTCATTAAACAGCACAAATTTACACCATTCTTTTTCATTATCAGAGAACTACTTCTATATTTGGATTACCAAGAAGTAGTCATTTAAAATTTTAATTTTTCCAATGACTACCGTAGTAATAGATTAGATGGGCATGTCTAAACAAGGAAACAAACACTTTGAAACAGATAAATTCTGTAATTAGACATCAGTTATGAGATAAAAGAGTTTCTGACTTTTTGACTTAAAATAAGAAGAAAGCAAGGAGTCAAAACAAGGTTGCTATTATTGCAGAATACAAATACTATATACTACAGGCAGACTATTCCAGAAGAACATAAAGCTGATATTTCTTAAACTCTACAGGCTTTCAGAGAAATATATTAAAATCTGCCCCTCCCATTAGCATTTTTGCTCTGGAAGGAATGAGATAATTTAGAGACATTTTCCCACATTGCTGTGCCATCCCAGAAAAGCAATTCCTTCTCCAAAGCATTGTGGTCCTTAAGCAGCCCCTGCAACTGAGCAGAATTGCCATCATCAGCTTGTGAGTATTTTATTGTTGACCCTGCCAAGCATTGCTTAGGATCTGTTAGCTTTTATTCTCCAATTTCTCTTTTTATTTCCCCCCCACATTAACCCTCAAGTTAATGACTACCTCTGGTGCAGCGAGAGAGTGTGAGACACCCTTTAATTTTTGTTGTCCAAGCGCAACAGGATAAACATTGTTTTACAGTTTTTAATACAGATCAAAGTACACCACGTATGCTGCATCACATTTGGAGCATTGAAAAGTGGAATTCAAGGCTCCCTGTGCCTGAGGGTCAGCACCACTTCTGACAAGCCCAGGCTGAAGCTGCATTGCTGAAGATGAACTTTTCCTGCCGGTCTTTTTTATTCTGTTCCAGCTGGTTTTGTGTCGGCAGGGCTCGGTGGCTTTTGTAAAATTTCCTGCAAGGATCAATGTCACTGTGCAAAGAAAAACTTGTCCTTCTCTACCTTATGAAGCCACTCATCACATCCACCTTAACCAGCTTAGCAACCCAGAAGCTGGGCTGCAGTGAAGACCTCTGAGGGTGACATTATGATTCCATCTCTGTATTTTAGCAGCTACCCTGTGCGTCCCGTAGCAATAACTGCACTGGCTAGAAACACTTTCACAGGCAAAACAGCTTTTCTCAAGAAAAGCCTTTTGTATTCTGAAAATTCCCTTTGCAAATTTACATTGTGGCTATTTCTTGAACTTTTGATATTTTGTGCTAAGCAAAGATAATGGCTTGCTCAGACACCATAGCTTTCACAAATCTTTTTCAAATAGACCACGATTTAGGCTAACTGTATATATGTGTATATCTGGCCTCAACTATGGGACTGTCTCTCCAAGGGGCCCATTATTTTGGTGCAATTTTAGGCAAGTTTTAGAGGCTTCTTTCACAGCTCTTCACAGGGTTGACTAATGTACCTTTTTTTTTTACTAACTAACAGGGAAGGTGATTCAAAATCTTGCAAGACTTCGACCCTCCTGTTTTCCCCCTGTAAGTTGGGACACACTTTCAAAGGTACTGGTCCAAATCCCTTCCTAAGAGTGGAATTAAATTCAGAGTTAAATCGTTCTGCCCTGGAGCAGGACAAGGTTACTGCTGGACATTGCTAAGGATGGAAATATCACAGCTCCTCTGGGCACTAGTACCACCACTGAAGACTCTATCATGGTGAAATTTTTTTTTTTCCTAGTTGGAATTTCCCTTGCTGCAAGTCATGACCACTTCCAAATCTCCCCGAAACCAGAGAAAGTTTCCTCTCCCAAACACAGGTGTAAACCCCACTCCTCTCTGTCCAGGTCCTCACTGCCCAGGGGCAGCAAATCACTGAACTTTATTTTTCATTTAAACATACACATTGCATATTGAGGGATTAATTAACATTTTATTGCCTTCTGTTGGCATTTTGGGGGTTTTGTTTGCTTGTTTTTATCAGGTGCAGGTTGCCAACCACCACGGTGATAATGCCTTGAGACAAACCATCTCCACTCCCCTTTGAGGCAGACTGGGAAAGCCCTTAGTTCAATTTTTTTTAAAAAATCTTTTTCAATGAGCTCTTTACTAATTATTACACTGACGATTCAGAACTTTCAAGATAATTTGAGGAGTGTTGACAAGCAGTGGTGGAGTGATTGTTATTACTGCCAAAGTAAAGCAAAAACAGACTCTAAGATTCCTAGGCCACAGTGCCAGCAACTGGTTCTACATGACACTGGAATTTTGTCATCCAACACCAAAACATCACCTGACACTGCAGGTTGAGATGGGACAACAGACAGACAACCTAAGTCTACTGGCCTGGCAATAATGAGAACCTTGACCAAGATTTAAAACCAGAACCCACCCACCCCAGCCCACAAACTCAAATAATGCACAATTCTTGTCTGATTTTGCAGGAAGTATAATACAAAACATTGCAATATTGATGATTAATCTAATCACTTATTCTGGTACCTATGCATGAATCTATATGCTAAGCCTTAGAGTAGATTTCCAAAAATTCATGTTCCAGATCAAGTGATCCAGGTTGGCTTGTAGAAAAAGTCAGCTGGCTTGGGTTGTAAACACAGAGAACTGTGATGTCTAGGGGGAGAAAAGAGAAAAAAGAAAAGGCAGAAATGTAAAATTTCATGAGTTGTACTGTAGAACAGCAGAGGGGTAACTTTGTAAATAGCATAAAAGATAACAATGGCTCTGAAATCCATTTGACAGGAAAACAGAAGCACAAACAACATTAAAAATATGTGTTGATATGCTCAAAGCAACAGAACAACTTTCCAGAGTAACATACATATGGATATGTGTTTCCTTAGGATTTAAAATTAACTACTTGATAGATTGAGGGGAATAACAATCTGTCATAAAGAGATCTTTTAAACAAGGCACATATGCACTGTAATAATTTAATTGTACATCTCTGTATTTTAGAAACACATCTGACCTTCTGCACAGTAAGAATTTATTGATTTTCAATAATTCTTAATGCTCAGCAGGATCCTTGATTCTCGGAGCAAGCCAACAGCAAGTGTTTGTAAATCTGTCTCTTAAATTGTAATGGCCTCAACAAAAGGTGTCTCAGCTCTTTTTTAGCAAATTTATATTCTGAAAATTTAGCAAAGTTACGCGTGCATCTGTCAACGTTGTGCTCCATTTTTGTCATTACGGTTTTATGAAAATAGCAGCCAGGCAGCCACCCAAATCCTTCCCTGAGTATGAGGCAGAGGGTGGACTGGTATGCCACAGAGGGGCTGTGATGTGTGGAGCTGGCAGTGGCATGGCTGAGGGTGTTCCTGCGTAAGGATTAACCCCAGGCACAGGAACAGAGGGAACCAGCCAGGAATGATTTGCTGCCTGTTAGCAGAGAGGCCCTCACGAGTGATTGTTGGCCATAGTGGCCACAGCAACCACTAAAGAATGGAGTTTAAAACCTGGTGACAGGAGGGAAAGCCCAAATGGAACTTGTGCATGAGGAGAGCAGATCTCAGGCTGCTCAGGGTAAAAGCCCCAAGGACAACACTTCTGCTGGGGTCCATCAGCATTGGTCACTTTCTAGCAGCACCTCCCAACAGCACAGGCAATTCCAAAATGTCAGGAGATAAGCAGACAAAGCAGGATTTAAATCCTCCAGATGGCTTGGCTGACCAGGAATGAGGAGCTTAGGCAAAGAAAAAAATGAAGGGTAGAACCAGTGGAAGCAAGGTCAGATGACATGGGAGGAATACAGAGAGGCTGCTTGACACCACAGGGAGAAAATCTGCGTGGCCAGAGCTTCATTATAGTTGAAGTTGGCCAGAATTGTGGAGAACAATGAGATTATTTAAATGCATTGGTGGCAAAAGGCAGAGTAGAAATAACATTGACTGTGGGAACGATAAACTCTCAGTCAACCCTGAACTTGTGTGGGATCTGCTGCTCCAGCTGGATCCCTGAAAGTCTGTGAGGCCCGATGGGATTCAGCTGAGAACACAGAAAGAGCTGGCTGATCACCACAAGGCATCTCTCCATGATTTTCGAACAGCCTTGGGAATATGGAGAGGTCCCAGTTAAGTTGGAAAATGTCCCAATTTTCAGGGAGGATGACCCTGGAAACTACAGGCCCTTCAGTCTCACTTCAAATTAGAGGGCTGAGAAACAGCAGCTCCACAAAGTTCAACAAAGACACTTCGAGTCCTGGGAGCAGTTTGGGGCACCACAAACATAATAAACAAGTTAAGCCATTAGAGAGTGTCCAAAGGAGGTTTACAAAGATGGTCATGGCTCCAAGGAGCATTTGAACAATGCTCCCAGGCACGTGCTGGGATTCTTGGAGCTGTCCCATGATAGCCCAAGAGGAGCTGGACTTTTGACAACCCTTAAGGTTGCTTCCAATGAAGGATATTCTGTGATTCTATCCTACAATTCTAAATTATTTTCCTTATATCAATTTAGGATCAAGAAGTGGCTTAAACACAGAGGCGATTCATAACGAAGCAGTGATTGAGTCAATAAATTAAATAAAATCAGCCCCATGCATGGATTTCTTGAATTCCTCTGAAATACTCCTCTTTCCCCTGGGCTGGGCATCCCATTGCCATGCACATGGCAAAGGAAAAATGACATCCCAAACATTCTCCTTTTTGTCCTTGACAGAAATGTTGGGGCCACAGGAGATGTGTATCAGCAGGATCAGCTCTTGCCTTCAAGTTCAAGGGTTTAGGATGACTGGGAAGAGGTTTCTTAAAGATCAAGATGTCAAAATACACCCCTTGCTTTTCCTACTTTGCTTATAAAGTTCCTTTGATTGCTTTTGTCAATCTATTGTTTGTCTTCCCCTTGGTTTGATTCACCTCCCATCATGAATCCCCTTATATTTCAGTCTTCTAAAGAGAGTATTTGGCACCAGAGGGAACATCTCTTCAGAAAAATTTTGTTAGATTTAAAGCCTGCCTATTTTGATTTTTGAATACCACTAAGATCTTGCTCTACACATTCTCTTTGAACAGTTACATTGTTTTGTTCATTTTATTTCTTATTTCCATTTTAATCTCCAGGTATTTAAAGGTACCTAGAAGTCTTTTTTTCTGTAATCACACATTCAGAGTGGTGAGCAAACACTCCATGGTGAACATCACAGTTTGTTTTTCCAACCAAAATGAAAAGAAATGTCAGGGCTGTGTTGAAAGCCAAAGGACAGGTACATGCTTTAACATATAATTTCCCAGTGGACCACAGCACACGCTGCTGTCTCGCCAGCAAACACATCCTGGGCAGACACTTTTCCTTCATTAGTAACATATCACATTTTTCCACCAATTAAGAATATTGCTGTGCACTTCTTTTTTAAACAATATTTATCTACTGGATGAAGCATGAACATCCTGGCACTGAAAAAACATAATTCTCAAAAAATTGTAACACCACTAATTTATTTTTTTTTCCTCTTTCTTGCCTTAAGAGCAGCATAAATTATTCTTCAGCAAATAACATCAATTAGCAACAGAAGTAAGATGTGCTTCTATAAAAGGACGTTATCTCCCCTTGGCTAATATGACCTTTTTAAAGCCAAGGTAAAACTTTTAATTAAAATCTAAGTTGTTCCTAGGACTTCTTAAAACTAGGAATTTTTCATTAAATTGAGGTAATTATGAAGTGCCAAACATGCCAGACTGAAAAGTAGTTTATACATATCACATATTGATTCATATAGGCTACATAAATTTGTATAACAAGCAGATTGATGTAAACATATTTTATTTAAAAAGTGGAGACGCTAAATCTATGTCCATTTGCTTTGCTGCATATTAGTTTATGAATAAAATATGTTGTTGCATGGTTGTTTTATTTGCTTGTATATAAAACAGAGGTTCATTTATGAGAAATTGATTAATGCATATAAGAAGTTGACTTGCAGCTGCAGAATATTAAATGTGGCAGGATTGCTTTTGCTTTTGTAAGTCATTAATTTTTTGATAGCCATACTAGTAGGATTTAAAGCACATAAAAGTCTATTTGCCTTTCTTTAACTGCAAGTAACAACCATTAGAGTTGATAGGACTTCTGTATGTAGCTAGAGTCTGAAAAAATATTCTTAGACTTACGTGAATTAAAGGGAGAATAAATAGAATTTGAACCTTGCATGAGATTTTGGGGTAGTTTGACAGTCAAATGTGGAAAAAAAACACAAGTGCATGAGACAGACAGACATGTTAGATAACATTTCCAGAACAGGTAAGCGTTGCACATCTTACCCAGGTATTCCATCTTAACTCTAGGCACAAGTGTTGTGGTTGGCCTAATTAAGCACAAACTAAGAAGACTTTGAATCTCATGCCAGTCTCCTCAAACAGGGCACAGACTGATCAGGGGAAGGGTATTTGGCAGGAGGAAGGGAAGAAGAGGAAGGCTTCTCCTCCTTCCTCAAGGTGGTCAAACAGCAGCGAGCACAGCATTTTACAGCCACCACCCAGGTACAGCAGAATACAGAAATATTGGCTTTATAAACCATTTGCTCCACAGCCTGCTTGCTCCATGTGAGCAGAGCACTCACATCCAGTGGGGAAAAGAACAACACAAAGAACACAAATAACGTATTTAATTTATGGACCCAGGAGCAGAGTGCCAGGCAGGGGCTGTGCCCAGCCAGTGAGGCAATTCCAGGGCTGGCAGAGGAGCCCAGGTCCATCAGAGCTCCATCTGCTGACACCGACAGCAAGCTGAGCCAAAGCTCATCCACAATTATCACACCCATCATTTCCACACGTCTTTCAATTCTGTCAAAACTCTGAGCTAGTGACCAATCACAAAGAAGAGAGTAAGACCAAGTTTTTCAATGGGAGATGATCAGGGCAGAATTAAAAGGAGGGGGGGAAATGGGGAAGAGGCACTCCCCAAAAAACAAGTTAACATTTCCTCTTTGACAGTCTTTTCCAAGGATTTCAACAAGGGAAGAGAAAACATTATTTATGTAAGTGTTTTATATATATTTTAGCAAGGTGAACACAATATTACAAAGAAGATTTACAATTACATATATTAAAATATGATGACCTGAGAGTGCTCCTTCAAGGGTCAGAACATTTCACGTTAGAACTAATGGCAGGTTTGGAAATACAGCACCTGACCAATTAATGCCCATTTAATTTTTCAAATGTTACATTTACTTTTAAGTAAAAACGTATTTGCTGAAACACAAGAGCTCTACTGACTCCAGTGCACTCCTAACCAGAACAAATGTATCTACCCTGAAGCCCAAATATTTCAGCCAAAAAAATCAATGCATTTTAACACAAGCCAATAAAATTACATCTGAGACAAACTATTCTTATTATAACCAAGACATTTCCCCTGGAATGTATGTAACACTACTGAAACCAACCTGGAGTCATTGAAACAGACTGCAAACTGGTTAAAAGGCTAAAGAGGGGAAAAACACACACAGACAAAAAAAAAGCCCCAAAAAACAAAACAAAAAGAAAACCTACTAGTGCTCCAAACCTTACTATGTTTCAGAAAACTTGGAATATTTCTATTTTCTTTATCCTGACTTTAACCTTATTCATCTTAAAACATTTAATGCACTGTCAACAACTCCATGTCCCTGCCCAAATTATATTTTAGATTGTAGCAATCTCATTTTAATCAGGCAACACACATCCTTAATAATACAGAAAGCAGGATGATGCAGAACGTGTCATACTACTACTTTTTTGTTGTTGTTTTTCTATTTTCTCTTTTTATTTACCTGTGGTTTTTTGAAATTTCATTAAAAACAATCCTCCAATTCCTACCTCTATTGCCTGGATGACATGTGGCATTTCCAGTGATGGGGCAAGGAAAACACCGAGCCCAGTGGGAAAAGCAGAGCAGGCAGATGATGTTGGTACCACCCTCTCACATCCAGCAGTGCTAACTAAAACCAGCCTGAAGCCTGTCCACACTGCCTGGCCACTTTGTGCCTGATTTGTATTTTAAACTGTGCTGGAGAACACAAGGTACCACTTTTGCATCACAGAAAACATGAGAAATATCTTATTTTTCTTTTTAGAGGGTTTTTTTTAAAAACCTGAACTTTATATTGTTTGTGTTTTCATAAATGACACAAGAGATAAAAACTTGACTACTAACATCAGCAATAATATCAAATCTAGCTCTGTAGTGCCTGATTAGATCATCCTGGTTTGAACTAAAACTTCCTGAAACAATGTGTACTCCCTCTAGTGTCCATAAAAATCCACTCCAAATGGTGACTAAAATGCATGAAACCAGTTTTAAAATAAATGCGGATGACAATTAATACATCTTGTGAATTAACAGTCACTGAACTAAATCTCACCCATTTACTTTTCAAACAGAAGCTGAAAATTAATGAAGAGTTAATGCTGAATACAGATCTGGTGTGGAAAAGACACCTATAACTGGGAAAAGAGGAGTGTTTCACTGTTAGGCCAAAAAAAGTATCTGCTAAATTTCTCTTTGGTCACAAGTCAGTGCATTTACCCTGATACACCAGTCAAGTAATTTGCCTCTGAGAAAACCACTAACGCTATAAATTCACAATTAGATTAAAATCAATTATTTAAATCAAAGTTTTCTGCTTGTTGGTTTAAATCAGAGTTAAATCACTTTGATTGATGTCAATTCACCTTATTGAACCCTTTAATCTTTCGGTCGATGACAAAGCTGCCATTGACTCGGAGTGGATGGTTCAGGAGGATTCCCTCAGGCTGCACAGACCAAACTCCTGCCTGCTCTGCCACAATCACGTTCAGACAATTATCAGCCCCATCTGATAAATTAGGTTTATAGAGTGACACAGGCAACGTCAGGAATTACAGCACCTCGTGCTGTAAGGCTCCAGTAACGCGCAGGCAGGATGTTTGCCCACATCAGCTCCTGCACGTGTATCTTTGCACAAGCCCTGCTCCAAAGCTAACTTGTGTTTTTTTTTTTCCTGGCATGGAAACCCAGATCCAGCTCCATGTCCATCACTCTGGTTGAGCCAGGGCAGAGCTCTGCTCCCATCAGATCAAACCCCATCTGTCCACTCATGGAATAATGGCGGGCCAGGGTCTAAAAGTTTCCTGCATTTGTTTGTTTCTGGGGCACAATTAAAAATGCAGCACTTTTAATAAAAAGCTGGACAATGCTGTACTGCTATTGCAGAGGAAGAGAAAGATCCTGCATCTATTATTCACAACTCTCTACCCGTGGCTGGATTTTGCCAATGTATTAATTTTCACTATTTTCTTTCCAAGGGAAAAAAAAGATCTTTGGAAGAGAATGAAAGTAGTGAGCATACAGAACAATACACATGCAAATCCAAATCAGAAAATGTTTTCAGCTAAAAAAAGGGCTGCAAATAAAACCAGAAAGGCAATTTAAACAACCAAATTAAATAATCCAATTAAAACAAACTAATTCATATATTCCCATGGGTGTCTTGATGAGCTCTAAATGGAGGCCTGAGCTAACTGAAATAGTACCATTAATTTAACAAAACAAAATGATTCTTGCCCACCCCTTAACCAACATGGCTGTTTTGCTAGAAATCCCATCTTTATATATTTGAACTATACCATTTTTAATAGGCATTTCTGAGCATCCAAAGGGCTTCTGAGAGCAGTTACATCTTTCTGGGAATTGCATGTAGCTCTGATTAACACTGATAAAATAAAATCAGAATCTACCACTCATAATGAAGCAATTATCTTGCAAGCTAAAAATAAAAATGAAAAATCCAATTAAATTACCTCATTCTCACTAATACTGACCAGTTGTTTTTCCCAGCACTTTTGTCTCAGAAAACATGCACAAGGGATCATGTAATTTACACCCAGAAACATGCACTTATGCTGATATATACATACAGATTTGGAATCTAATTTCACACTTTATGGACAGACATTTAAGAAAAATTGAGGTCTATTTCAATTAATATTGTGTTTTTACATTTTCTTAGTTCTTCTAGGCAGCATCAGCGACAACAGAATTACCATATGGCCAAAGCGGTCAAGGAATCAGTAGCTTATTATCCATGATCACACCAAACTGTGATGAATTCTATAATCTGTCTTTACAGGTCATATTATGGTGACCACACCAACATTGTCCCCATGGTTACACCTTGATTAATTCCTGAACCATGTGCAGGACTCCAGCATAAGCAGCTGCTGGGCAGGAACCCAATGTAAATACAGGACCCTGCCTAACTGGGATATCCTACTGAATTATCCTTTATAGCAGCACCAGAATGCTATTAATAGTGACACTTCCAATAAGCTGCGTTTTTGAAAGTGAACTAGAAATCACCACAGTGGTAAAGCACTCAGAAGTTATTGCTGTACCACTGAAGAAACACAAACACAGTTATTAGATGTATTTTTAAAGTAAGACTTTTTTTTTTTTTTTTTTTTTTTTTTTCACCCTGTATGATTTACTACACTCACGGTTTTTACGTCTCAAGTTTTTCTGCCTGAACAAAACAAAGGTTGTGCTTACTTGGCAAGGAAATTCTAAATTGCTGATGCCAAGCATAGCACATTAAAGACAAAGCTATTAGGATTTTAAAGAGTATAGTGGGAAATAAACAGCTAAACACAAAGAGAACAGTGTGGGATGGAAGAGGTTCATCAACTCAGTCTGAAGGCAGGCTGGTCCAGGAGCAACTGGAAACAGAAAATAAGGAATGTTTGTGAACACAGAGCTTTCCACCAGAAAATCATGGGTGTTGCATTACAAAGGGATCCTTTTCAGAGCTGCTTTAAAACATCTGTCATGAAGATGTGAAGATAAGGCTCACACAGGACACACCAAAACCACCTCAGAAACTTCTGCTGCACCAGGAGCATAAAAAAGGCACAGAAAACAGAGGTAAAAGAAAATAAAAAACCATGGAAATCAATAAATAACCATGGAAACAAATAAGAAAACATGGACAAAGTTCATCTGGTGGATGCTCTTCTTGTCTTCCAGCAGGTTTTGCTCTGCATCTGTGCAGAATCAGATATATGGATTTGGGCCAAGGAATACAGTTATGGCTTTATTGAACAATCTTTATTGGTGGAGAGGGGTTGTTAAACTTCCACTTAGAGCTTTTTTCAAAATGTATTTTAGTAAAAAGGCTGAAGCTCCAGGGATGGTTATTCCAGGATAAATGCAGGAGCTTTACAGAGTGAAGCTGCTAATGAAGAACAAGGAAAAAGAAAACACTCTGAAGAAATTAAGGTCATCTTCCACCTTTCATTCATTCTTTTTTCCCTAAAACTATCTATCTCACCCTAAAAGTTTTTTTGATTCAAGACTTAAGGACTCTTCTGGACACTTTACCCACTAGGAGTCAGATTTCCCACTCTTCCCTGTTACCATGCTAAGAGAAGCCAGTGTTGTTTCCTTTTTTAAACACCTGTTCAAAACAGTTTTCCAGTCTGTTCACATTTGGAGGCCCCTTCAGCACCAGTTAAGATGTGACATTTGAAGTCTGGAAGTTCCCCAGGTTCACAGAGTGCATGTCTTGATTTCATCTGAAGACAAATTTTTATTTATCTGCATGCTCTCTTCCTGAAAGGATCTTCTTCCTACACCAGATAAACCCCAAATCAACATACACCCAACATACATCTCACACTCTGTCAGTAACTGATCATCCACTTAGGAAGGAATTCAATTTTGCAGGTTCAAGAAAAATCAGCCTGCAAAGGCAAATTAAGTGAAAAATGTATTATACTTGAGAATGCAATTCTTAAGCAACCCCCTCATTTATAGGATTATTCATTATTCAAGAATAATGACTTAGGGAATATCTTGTGAAGACGAGTTTTTACGTGTCTATTAGCTGCCAATCCTGAACCTTTTCCCTCACCCCACTCCCTACCAGGCAAGAGCTGCAGTAGCAGATTTGTCCTTAGTTTTTGTTGGTCCTGGCTTACCACGCAAGGGGAAGAAGAAGCAATTCTAAATCTGTTGTGTCTAGCTAAGAACAAAAGGAAATAACACAAGTGAGGCACAAGCAGCTCGCTGTAGAGCCCCAGTGCCCTGCCTGTGCTCAGCAGACCACACATAAGGAGACCATGGGGAAGAAAATCCATTTCCAAGCAGGTTGCAGGAATGAGGATGCCAGGTGGGAGGATGGCAGGTTTCCACCGTGCTTGTTTTCCAAGCTTGTGGCTAAGATGGTTTAAGGACTTGGCATGGGGAAGACGAGAGCTCCCCCAGGAGCCTGGCCGTGGGCTCACCTGGGCACAGGCTGCTCTGGTGAGGGCTCAGCCTGGCCAAGGAACAGCTCACACACACCACCTCACCTTGAGCAGGGCTGGAGCTTGGGCTGTTTTTAGCAAGGAACAGAAACAAAGGCAATTTCCATGCAGGCAGACTGCCTCTCCTGGTGGCCAGGGCCAGGAGAGGTGTCTCTCAGCTGCAAATAAGTTATAAATAGCAATATTATCCACGCCCCAATAGCAGATATTCCAACATGGCTCAAAGAGAGAGCGACTGCAAACAAAGGCAGAGTGATACACACAAATCCAGAGCCTTCCTAAAATAACCTCTTGTTTGTAGCCCTTGGACAAGGCGAGGCTGCATCCTCCTGGTACAGCAGAAATGTCAAAGGCATCCTCCTCTTCATCCACGTGGATGAACTCGCTAAGGGAAGCCGTGCCGCCGGAGCAAATCAGGTACAGCTTCAAACAGAGATTAAGTGACTTTCACAAGCTGGAAAGAACACTGGAATAAGGGGAATGAAAGGGAGGAAAGATTAAAAGAAAGGTGAAGAGGTGACCTCCTTTGATGAAAAAAAAAATGAACAGGTTAAAAAATATGAAGAGAGCACATCTGAAACCCAAAAGCTCAAGCCCTTCCAGTAGTATTCAGACAAACCCCAAATAGGAACAGATTGTTAAAGCTTCTGAAATCAGGAGATGTGATTTTTGTGAAATACTATTTAACAATAGTTAGTATTCTAGACCTATTTGGCAGTATTTTTTTCCCCTCAGACTTTAAAATATACTCTTTTTTAAAACCTAACTATTAGTATACATTTTGTAAAAGAAATACAGACTTATGAAAATTAGTTTCTAATTAAATAAAAATCAACAGATGGCACACTATAGGCAAGTCTTTATTTTCCTCAATTATTATATGGCTTTGCCTGAAAATTCTTCTGTGATTTAAAGAGTTTGTAATTTGGACACGACAACTCCGGAAAAGTCACATGTAATGTGTTTAAACTGGATTGTCCCTGACCATGTCATTAACGACAGATGAAAAATTTATATACAAAGCAAAAAATCTGAACAACCTGTACTTCTTAATTTTACAAGAATAACAATTTTTTCAGCCACTGAGATTGTAATCACCTTCTGTTAACAAGGAATTTTAATTCCCATATGCAAACAAAAGACTTGCTGGTTGCAGCTACACATGCAACTTTGCACATGGACACACAGGATTATTTCTTGTTCAGTGTGAAGTGCTGGAACTCTCTGTATGGAGTATTAAAAGTATCAATAAACTGAGCTGCACAGAGACTGGATCTGAGCAAAAACTCGAGTGAGTCTTCCTCACCCCAGCCCTCCAAAGCAAGTTAACCTTAATGCACTTTTTTTACATGACAAGTACAATTTCCATCCAGCCAACTTCACTGTCCCTAACCCTTGGCTGGAAACCAGAGTGGACTGGGCCTGACTTCTGGAACACAGGGCTCAGACACAGAGGGAGTTTTGTTCTTGGCTGCACAGGACACGATTTCAGCAGTGTTTTCTATCCCAGGAACTGTCAGAGGCAACTTCAGCCGCAGCAGCACTGGCAGAATCCATTCTGGGCAAAAAAAAATCCCATTAAAGAGTACTTCAGGCCCTACTTTGGGAATTTCTAACTAGCATTAAATTAACTCCACACCCCCCCTGGAGCCACCCACAGCCCTATCTGGGGGTAAACAATGAGTACAATAACTTAACAAATATGTTTTTAGCTGGTTTCACACATGAAAGGTGACGAGGCTGCAACTCAGAGGAGCAGACTGACACGTAAATGCATGGGTTTTGTCCTTGTGCAAATAAGGCACAGTTTACTGTAGGCACTAATTTTTCTCTGCGTGATATCTGGATTAGCAATTAACATTTTAATTAAAGATGGATTAACAAATATCAGGAAAATTACCTCTGGAACTGTTCAATTTAAAATCTACCACATATACACAGATAAACATGTCATTAAGTGCAAGTCATTTTCTGGTCTGTGTAAAAATGATACGATTTATGTCTTTGAGAGACAGCATAATAATTTGATATTATTATACATGGAGATAACTACTGAACAAATATAATACATGGGGAAATATTTTTTTTTTTTAGAAGCTATATAATTACCATTAAGTTTTAGATGTTCATTTAGTGGAAGTTCTGACTGCACTTCAAGCTATAGAGTAGTTGAACTTAGTTATGTTCAAACAGAGCATGGTGGTGAAGGAGGACACGCTGTTCTAAATGTAAATTATATTAGCAACAACATATTGAGATTTCTGTACTCTTTGTTCCATTTGCGGGGTTTTTTGCCACGAGAATAAATCACAGCGTGCTTTCTGTTCTTGTAGCAATCTTTGCAGGGAGAAGCCAGAATCTGCACCATGTGCTTTTCACTCTGCATCTGGTCTCCTTTTGTCAGAGCACCCTGGGTGCTGGGTTTGCTTTTTCTGCTGTGTTCTTCTGCGAGGGTAAAACCTCCTGAACTCCATCTCACCTTCACTACCAGAGAAGGCGACATCGTGGTCTGAGAATAAGTGGCACTAATGGCCAAGCAAGTCAAATAGAGAATAGGAAAAAGAGCATAATGTGTGGAAAATCTGGACCTATTTACTAGTCATTAAAATTACAGTTGAATTGCACTTTCAGGGCGGTCACAGAAAGGAACTGGAACAAGCACAGTTATGGCAAACAGTATTATCAGAACCTGCAAAAAACTTAACTGTTCTCATCAGCACCTTTTAGACCAATCTGGATACAACTGAATGATTTTGCATTTGTAAAAATTTACTACACTTGGATGAGTAGTAAATAGCATAATACATACAATGAAGCGTTGATTTATAAAGCCAGCCTTTTTACTCTTTAGTCCCTCTTTAGGTGTTTTAGCTTCCAATAAAACACTCAAAAGAAATGAATCCAGATCATTATAGTGCACGGTTTCTAAAGCAGTAGCAAACAAAACAAAACAAAACAAAAAAATCTTTTAAGCCAAATGGCTTCAAAACAGCAAAGCTTTCTGGTTATATAGTTGCTGAGCATCTCCCTGGGTTTAACTTCACTGACATGAGTAGTGACAAAGAAATTTATTTCTGACAGGTACTGAGGTGGCAGAGCACCCACTGGTGGGTAGAGACACACATCCGATGAGAAGCAACTGCAACAATTCACAGCTGAGCAAACAAGAAAACTGAATACCTTTGGAAAGGGAAAAAGCCTTTTCATCCAGGCCAATGTTTAAGGCAATATTTATATAGGTCATGTCAGATCTGACTATGATTCTTTTCTGTATGTCAAAGTCATACATCTAAAAACCCACATTCAGAGCTTGGATGGAAGAGGAGACTCAACAATAAAATCCCTTGTGTCTACAAAACAACCAGAAAACACTGAGGCAGCAAAAATGCATTTTAGAGCTGCTCACTTGAGTTTAAAAAAGACATTTTGTCATTTCACAGGCAAGCAACAACAGAGCAACACTCACAATACGGAGTGCTTACTCTGACACCATCCGTCCCAAAGGCTGTTCCAGCATCCTCATGGAGTAACTTTGTTAAACTGTGGTTAGGACTTCTGCTCTCTCTTTTTCTTTTTTTTTTTTTTTTTTCCTTTTTTCCCAGAAATACTAGTGTCAGTCTTTGTCTGGACCATGCTGAGGTTCAAAGCCTTGGGCTTGGAACTACCTTACCCACATTTAACTGTGCAAAAGTTGGCACTGGACTAAAGCAGAGCCCATGTAGAAAGGCAGGGATGGGGTGAATTGGTTTCTGAGAGGAAAGACTTTTCTCATCTTCCCAGGCAGCTTCATGATTCTAGCAGATAGCAGTGGCAAAGCAAATACAACCTCCGAGTTTTTCTGAAAAATACAACTGCATGATTTAACATCTCTGAGGTACTGAGAGTCATTCCACAGCCTGGCCACAGAGCACAGCCAGCTCCTCTGCAGAGGCAAATCCCTGCAGCCAGGTACAAGGCTGTGTCCCAACAGGAATGTCTGTATTCCTACCGAGTGTCCGAGTAATAAACTAATAATGTAATAAACAATTTCCAACCATTGTGCAGCTCTTCAATGTGAATTTCAGAAGCGCAGGCCCCGTACATTCCCACTGTAAACACTGTAGTGTTCGCACCTGTTCGTTCTGTAAATGTTTTGACTTGTCCTCAGAGCATCCTTTGAAATTGCCAAAAAACCAACACCTCCTTGTTTCTTTAACTTGTCAAGTCCTGCACTGCTATTAACATTGCAGGAATAAAAGCAGAAATAAACACAAAATCTCAGCTGCTTTACTGGGAGAAGAGAAATACAAAGTTCTGGTCATAAATTACACTGGAAGAGAAGTTCTAAAATGCCCTCACAAAAGTTGCTGCAATGTTTTGAGGGGAGAGAGGGTATTTCGAAGTGCTGCCTGAAGCTGAGCTGTCATAGCAACAACCTCATTAAAGCACCCCTCTTGGGAGTGCTAACCTGTATTTCAGCTGTGGAAAGATGTCATTTATAATGCAACTTAATTCAGTTAAGAGTCAAAGTATAGTAGACAGCAGAAAAGTGAAACTGCTAATTTAAAGACTTCATTAAAGAGCTCAAATACCATATCAAACAGCTGCGAAAAAATCTGGCTTTTGCCCTCATCATCTTCCATTCCCTGAAACCACCATACCAGTATTTCAATCTTTAAGCCTATGATTTACAAGTTATTGGCAATTCCTCGTTCCTTGCCACCATCCCTCTAACTCAGGGCTCAGGATGTGGCTCTTCTCTTATCTTACCACCCCTACACAGAAGGAATCACCACCTCAACTGCTCACCCTAAATGTTTCCAGCTCTCACACCAAGCTCTTACCCCAGCAACTCACACCTCACAAACAATCCCACAGCAAGATCTGCTCTGCTCCTCTACTCCTCAAGGTGCTTCTTTCAGTATCCATTTTTCCCCCAGAAACCCCCAAAAATGTCAATTCATATGAACATTATGATCCTTAGAAAGAAACATCTGCCAGTATCCAGAGCTGCCTGGATATGATACTCTTCACTCCTGTAATGGAGTGGCTGTGCAGCAGGCGAATAAATTCCTGCATATTCAGATTTCACTTTTAAAGATCTATGATTTAACAACTAATTGACAGCAATAATGCATCAGTACAATACGTTTTGGAAGGGCCTTTCGGTTTTTAGAGGAGTAGAGATAATTGCAGATGAAAAATGAAAGAAAATGGCACTGCTTAGTAAATGAGTCGTTAACCTTTCAACCCAAGAGCTCCCGCTGGAAGCCTGACCAGAGGGACTGCAAGAGCTCCAGCAGCTGCAAGAGAGAGAATAAGTTAATTCAATAGCTTTGGATTTCTTTTGGTTCTTTTAAACTCCTCCAAACTTGGTCTCCATCTCCCCCAAGTTGCTTGCCACAGCATTTTACACATCACGAGGCAGGCTCAGCTATTTCCCCCTTCAGGAGATCTCACAGTGAAGGTGAGCTTTACACAGCCTCGCCCATAATGTGCTGTCTGCAGCATTTTAAGCTAAAACACGACCCAGTCATTTGGTGTCAGTGTTTTGACCTTGAGTGACAAAAAATTACAATTTTCCCTTTGTGCTTGCAGCTCCCCAACCAGCAGGAACAATCTCCTCAAAGGTCAGGGAGATGCAGCCTGCAGGGCAGCACTTCCCTTATAGGAAGCTGGGAGAGGAGCAGTGACCAGCAAAGCACAAACTCCCAGTTTTAACTTCTGGGGATCCCAGAAAGTGTCTGAAGTCGTGATCCATAGTGGTATCTCTCAGTCAAGACTGCTTGGACAAATCACATGAATGCTTACATAAATCAGCTACCCAAAAAATACACTTTTTAAAACCTCGTTAAATCTTGTAAGGTCTTAATCTACGAACTCGACTCAAATTTTGGTAGGAATTCGAAATCTTGCAGCTCTGCATTTGGATCACAGCTTACAGTGCTATTGCTTGGAATAACAACATAATACAGAGACTAAGCAATAAAAGTATCTGGGACTTGCATAAAGTAGGTTATTTACATCGGGCTTCTGGTATGACTTCAGTAAAAAGAAAATACTGCTCATATTTGCACTGATTTCAGTTCTCTTGCAACAGCTACACTTACCAAGAGATACACAAAATATAATTATTATCTTCTGGCTTGCTGATTTGTTAAAACAAGCCATCTCTGCAGTTCAGGTACGGTTTTATCCATGGATCTGTACAAGACTTTCTGTATTAATGTGTTTATTTGTTAACTGTTGGCACAGTTGCATAAGAGTATGTTTGCAGCCAGTTGCAACTTACAGATTTTACAATAAAAAGGGAGAAATATTGGCCAGATAGTTAATTAAATGGCACCGAAACAGATTTTTTCCCCTTTCACAAATTCCAGTTAGTATTCCAAACCTGTCTTAGGTGCCCCAAAGACATGAAAACCAATAAATCTTCATTTATTGTCAGTAGATTTCTAACCTGGCTGTTTTAAACAGCATGATGAACACATTTTAGCAGAATATATTAGCTGTGCCAGTTTAATAAGAGGGAGATTGATGAAGCCTTTCCTTTCTTCCTGTGTACGAAGCACAGCACTCAGAGAAGAAAATCCTTTGGATTTTTCTTCTTCAGCAACACCGTTGCCTTTCCTGGGACACCATTTCTCCTCCTTGGACTATTATTAGCCAGTCTTCTCCAAAAGAAGTTTCCACTGAAATTGAAGAGGGATCTCAAGCTTTATCAACACCCACCTGATGAGAGAGTGGGAGGAAGAACAACCTGAGCCTGGAGGACTGCATTGCCATGCCCAAGCTCTGACAGCTTTCTCCTCCCTGGTTCCCTCCTGGCTGGGTTCAAAATCAACACGATGTGAATGTGGTCACCTGGCCCTGACAGGGAGTGAGGTCTGAGCAGGGGAAGAGGCAGGGTCAGAGCTCCATCCCTGACCCCTCACTCCAGGATCAGCAGCAGCAGCACCACCCAGCACAGAAGGGATGTCTCACATCAGGTCTCTGGCAATCAAAAGGTTACTAAGGACAAAAGAGAGATTTTCTTCCTCCTTCTGTAACAATTAAGACTACCCAGAAAAATGTTTCTTTTTCCCTTTTTTTTTTTTTTTTTTCTTTCTTAAGGAGAATACTTAGCTGACATTTAAATTTGCTCCAAGAACTAATCCCCTTCTTGATGCCTGCATCATGAAGAACCAGATCACACCATGAGCAACCCTTCTCCAGCACCATCACAGGAGAAGCAGGAGCCGACCCCCACTCCTTCTAGAGGTGCTTTACCTAGTCCAAACTGCTCAGGTATTTTCCTTTCAAAATAAATATAATTTACCCATTTTTCCAAATCTTTCCCCAGCCCCTCAGTGTAGAAAAGGCTGCAAAGGGAGGCAGGAGTTGTGACCTTGGCAAGTGCACAAGCCCCAGAGATCCAGCAGGAAGACGTTTTGAGAAGTGTTTCTCCCCCAAGTATGGGCATGAATATTGTTACTGGCTAACAAAATTCATATTCACAGTTCCCACTTACTCCTTCTGAAGGATATCCTTTTGGATGCTTTGTTGTCCAAGAGACTTCGACATCTAAGAACCTGTTCGTCTGCTTTTTATTCCTCTTGTAATTAGAACAAATGTTCAGATTATTGTGAGAATTAAGAAAATCAATATTAATGAGCTTTTGGACTATGTTATTAGATGGTTCCAGCCCAAAACTGCAAAGTACTCTGACTTACTTTGACAGGGCTTTGTGTTTGTCTGTTGCTTTTAAACACTAACAGACTTCTCAGGGCAAAAAAAATGTTAAGTCTATGTGCCCAAATTGTAAAAATTCAGTTTATACCAATAACTACACATTCCTAAAAAATAAAAGAGCTCTAAAGAATGGAGCACTCAACCAAATACAGTTTTGAGGTATGTTCTTACATTAAATATAACCAATTGCTTTAAAGGGCAACCATTCCCACAGCCCAAAGTTCACATAAATTCTCCCACAAGTCCCAAATGCAAACACTATCTGCAAAGTCCACATGCTTTGTATTTCAACAAAGCTTTGCAGAATACTTTTAACATAAGAGAAAACAGAGTAAGGTTTTACTCTTCACTTCATCTTTCCTGACAGAAAGGTGTCAATAGAATGGTGCTGACAGGAAAGCTGACTGCAGCCCATGCAACTTTATTACTGAAGTATGGGGGGATTACTTGGTGTTATTGAAACATCACTGCACTACTGCTGACTTCTTTTCTTCCCCTCCTAACAGTGGTAGTGATTCCTATTGAGTTACTTTTAACCTTCAGTTATTTATCAGTGGGGAGGAAAAAAAAAAAAAAGAATTCTTTAAGTCTAGAATAAGGCAGGTGAATGTAAAATACACCTGTGCAGACTTGAAGTCCCACAGTGGGTTACCATTCATTTCTATAAAAATTAGATCCGGATCATCCATGAACTCTTCACTAATACACTCATTCCCAAAAGCAAGTGCTTCAAGAAGCCTCCTGTATTTTCAGGAAAGAAAGAAGGGATGTTGATTTCCCCATGGCTTATCAAAAGACAATACTTGCACATAGCAAATGTTGCTGCTTAACTCTTCATGTATTCAGCAACACAAGCTCTTTTTGGTTCAGAAGCACTACGGAGACTGTTAGGGTTTTTTGGTACTGGACACGGCCTTTTTAGCTTCCCATCAAATAAAATAATGCTGCAATTTAACAAGTAACCCTCCACCATTCGTTTCCACTTTGTTTTTTCCCCTGTGGCTGCTAACCCCAAATGAAAACACAGCATTTGACAGGCACCTGCACCATCAACAGCCGTGACTCTCCGATGAGCTCTGCAGCACCTGGGCTCCTGAAGCTGTAAGGGAATTTCCCAGATGTGAGATTTGTAAATCTGATAGAGAAGAAAAAAAAAAAAAAAAAAGGAAAAAAGAGAGGGATACCGTACTTGAGATGAAACCAGAATCCATGTGGTGAAATCAGATGCAAACCAGTAGAAGTCACCACTCTGCTCTCACATGAGCACAAAGCCCATGGCCAGCTTATGATCAGGTGTCCCATGATATATATACAACCCAAGATTTCCATTCACACGGGGCAACTTTTCCACTCAATAGAAAACAGGATACCAAATGAAATGAAACATAGATTTATTTATTTTTTTTAATACTAGTGAGAGGAAATGACTTGTGTGTATGCATAACCAAGCAGTGGTAAGCAGCTCAAGATGACCACCCTCAGCAGACAAGCCTTTCCTCCCCAAAAAATCAGCAGAAGAATCATCGGCTGACTTCAGGAACAAGCACTCTGCTGTGTTAATTTACTCCTAGTACCACACCAAGGACATGCTGTGCTATCTTTAGAATAAAACTGGCTACTGTGGGGCGAAGCAGACTGTTGATATATTACGCTCTGACATTTTTCATTAAGATATATAAACTTGTGGAAGATGCGCTCTTGAATTTGCATATTTTGCATCATGCTTTTCGTAGACACATAAACAGCCTTTAATGCACTTAAATTACTTTGAGCTGCTGGATTAGCAAAGGGGATGCAGCGGAAGGATCTGAGTCGTGCCACACCTACCGGGTCTGAACACTCATTTTATGCAAATGCTTTTAGTTACGCTCCTAAAGCTCACAGCCACTTATTAAATTCTCCTGAATTTTCAAGACTTTTGCTGGTAAGTCTTCAGAGCAGCAGCCAACAGCAGAATGGCAATCACGGGCAATCACTGAGAGTTTAGTTATGTTACAACTTTTTGTGAGGCACTTCTGACACAGCGTGAGGCCATCGTGGGAAGACGGGCCACCAATTAATGTAAATCAGCATGGTTTCATCGAGGAGCATTTAACAATTCTAACTGACATGAAATCATAACATGGTTCATATACTCATTACTGAACACCACTAATTGGTGTGGGGAGTTATGCCGTTTTCAGAAAAAAGCAGGGAACTTACGAATTGTTCCGAGAATATTCCACAGCAAAGGTAGCAATAGCATTAGAAACACAAGCAGGCTTTATACACTTGAATGTGCTTTAAATACTCAACCTCACAGTTTGTATCAGAGCCGTATTTCAGAATTTTGTCATCATCTGTTGACAACCATCTGCTTCAAACTTCTTGCCGCCCTAAGAGTGGCCAAAATTGGATACTGACAGAGAGAATTTCTGCACAGAAAGCAAACTATTCACAGGACAAAATAAGTGCCAAAAGCTGCAGACCTGGACACAGAGGCCCAGAAGTCCGAGGTAAATAAGAAAATTACAGAAATTTTGATCTGACATTCTCCTGCAATACTACAGGAGATGCAGTTCACAGGTCCCTGAAAATGCAGAAGTAGCAGATTAGCTGACACCAATTCTCCAGAGGAGAATAATCTACAGAGTAAATAGGTAATATTGTGTACTGTCAACTCTGTTCAACTCACAGCCACTGGAAAGGCAGAGAAAGAATTGTAACACAGCAAGTGCAAGCTGAGGAATTCGTTCAGAGGGGTCTGTACACGCACACTGACCTGAATCGCTTGCTCCACTTTGAAGAAATGTGATAATAGGCCACTTGGGTCAGGGCATCAGATTCTATCAGCTGAAAGGAGCCCTGGTACTCCTGGCTTTGCTCTACTCAGCACCTTTCATGGCTCCCCCTCTAGAGCCAAGGCTTTATATACGTATATATATGTATATATATGTATATATGTGCAATATGTTGTCACAGAAGTGGTTTACAGCAGCCCTGCAGCACCACCTGCTCAGGTGCGCCTCCAAAACATCTTTTTTGCTCACAGAACAGATTTGTTTCTACCAAAGGCACACCAGCAATTCAACCCACGAGCTGTAGGCCTGGGACAGCGCTTAAGTTTTCACACTTTTATAATCTTGACTTGCTTCATCTCCCTCGCACAGGATTTAATGTTACAGCCTCAAGAGTTTTGCCTAAGACTCCTTCCTTTAAGATACCACTATGGAGAAGCCATTTGCTGCTCACCACTCTTTCTAAAGCTAAATATAATAATAAAACTTGGCTTAGAACGTGGGCCCAAGGGGAACAAATTCCATTTTGCAGCCTTCCTCCACTCCTTGCACTCTTAAACTCCCACTGCCTGCAAACAACCCTCAGAAAAATCAACTTCAATAGTTACACAAAATAAACCCTCTTTTAAAACAAGTGTTTCTGATGAATTTGGAAGGCAGGCCAGTTTCCCTCCAGGAGATATATGACTATCAGCACTGGAGAACACACAGGCTTGACCTACCCCTCATTATACTTTACTAAATACTGCTGGAAAAAACAGCTGCTTTAGGACAGGTTCCAAAAGAAGGTCAAGCGTGCTCATCCTTGGATAAATCTGCAAAGATTCATGGGGAACTGATGTGCTGAGTGAAGAGGTGCCACCTTTATAGTCATCCCACATCTCCAAAGCCAATATGTATTTTTCATTTAAAAAATCATCATGTAGAAGACCAGCAGATTCTTCTGTATAGCATAAAACTATCTGGTTTTCTGACCTCACAGGAAGGCAGACTCCTTGCAAAAAATCTATGTTTTTATATGAAAAAATACCAAATGAACTTTATTAAAAAATAAAGCTTATACCATAACTCCTAGAGGATTATTACAAGTTCTGAAATGAGAAGTAATCATGCATTTGATGCACATAATTTAAAATCAGATAAGAGAAATATAAATATGGGTTCAGTTTAAGAAACCCAACAAAACTGAACCAAATATTGGAATAGAAATATTTCCAGAAATAGGTATTTCTTGCGTAACACTCATAGAACAATACAGACAACATTATTAAATTAGAGGTCCTCTAATTAAGAATTTCCAGTGGAATTTTAATAGAATTGTTCAAAATTCCTTTACACTTACATGCAACCCGATTCTATTACACCAAGGACAAAACAAAGAATCCGTTGACTTCAGTGGTCTTGGTGAAGGTCTGAAATCTATTTGTTTACAAAACATAAAAAATGTTTTGCTCCAGAGAAGAAAAAGTCTCATTGGCAAATGCCACACTTTGATTTCCTAAGCACACAGCTTTACACAAATACCAATATACTTTGGGTAAATCAGTGTGTGTTTGCATATGCAAAAGAGCATCCAGCTAGCAATGAACTTACTTTGCTCTCTCCTCTTTTATCTTCACTGTATTTGCAAGCAAAAAGAGGCAGGTGTTTTGTGGAAATCTACCTACATTGGAGAAAATTGCTGTGATTTTTTGATCTGGCATTAGTGTAACTTTTTCAAGCGTGCATTTTTATGACTACACAATGCTACAGCATGTCTCAAAAAAAATTATACACTAAGAGGGATGTATTAGAAATTGTGGGGTTTTTTGGTATTTCCAGTGCCTTAGAATTATTTCCTCAAGAACTTTGCTTGAGAAAAAATACTTTCCTGAATGTTAAAGGAGGTGGAGACCCGAGTGTTCTACCATATCACAGCCTCTGAGAACATTATAAACAGCAGCCCAAACTATTTGACACTTTCAAAATTGTATTTCAAAAAGTGTCACTGACAAGATATTTCTGATAGATTCCAGGCAAGTAAATTACAATCACAAATCTTTGTAAGAAATTTACTTTATATTACAATAGCTTTATAAGAAAGGGACATGGGAATTTTTGTGGGAGCATGTCCACGTGTTCACAGAACAGTGTTCTAGACAGAGCACCTCACATAAAAACAACTGCAGAGCATTGCATCAGCATTTGTCTGGCTTGCACATGGCCCATCCTCACCCCAAAATACCACTGCAAAACCCAAAACTGCACCTTTTCATCCTCTCTGCTCATTCGAGGAAAAACAAGAGCGACTCTTATGAACTACTGTTAAAAACAGAGGTTTACAAGTAGTGAAAACTTTGAGGAATCATAGATATTATTTCGAAGGCTTAGATTTTAGCTTATTCTACTGCACTCGAAGTGCAAGTCATTCAAAAGTCACTGAGGGATGTCCTACAGACAACCACACAATAGATACCCCCAAATACATGGATGTTTCCAAGAAAAAGAAACAGGCACAGCCTTGTTCCTGCAGAGAAGCCAAGTTTCAGCTGCCTGGCTCCTCTGGAAGGCCTCATCCCTCAGCAGGAAGCAGCAGGAGAGGTGTTTAGGAGCACGGGGCGGGTTGGGAAGCGCATTTCAGGATGCAACGTACCATATCTAGAACTCGTAATGCCGTAATCTGTTTTTTCCGCCTCAGAGAATCAGGCTGTATTTCCAACCGCATGGAAATAAAAATCTCCAGGCGTACCTCACTTCCAGACTTGGCATTACATCATCTCTAAAAAGCCCTATTACTTAGCAGCACACTCTGCATATTGCAGTGTTTTGTTATTAATACGCCATTGCAATTTATAGCGAAATGGTCAATAAAAATGCGGTTTCTGAAGAGACAAACAGCCTTCTCTCCAGCATGCAGCCCTACCCTCAGACTGCCAGGGCTCATAACCACTGCACATGGAGCCCAGTTCTGCATTTACATACTGCCTGGGAAGCAATGACAGACACAACAACAAAATCTAATGGGCTCATGTAACACTTCCCAGGTACAGAGAAAAATCTTACTCCTGCTACGTGGATCTTGCAAATTAAATCAGATTAATAACACAACGAACGTATTACTGGCAAAAGCATGTGTTTATCTCTAATGATCCTTCCCAGTTCCCATTAAATCTAATTAAAAGGCAGTGACTGAGTTTTATTGGAATCCCATTACTTGAGGTCCAATCCTGCTCTCGACAGCCCAGCACCCATGGGAAAATGCCCCTCCGTCCTGGAGAGGCTCCGGAGCATCCTCACCAAAGGAATCCTGTCAGCAGGGCTGGAAGGCTGATCCCACAGCAACAAGTCCTGTTATTTCACTTTACCAACTGCTTAAAAAGGAAGATTTTGATCACTTTACAGCACTGTGTTTTGGTACATGTTGGGAATTTGTCCCATTATGGTCAACAACTGACTAGCTAGTTGGGGTAAGTTTACAAATATTTTCATCTCTTCGATAGAGATAATTTAAGGGGGAAAAATATTCAACTTGTTCAATTAAAAAACAAACTAGTGGGTTGGACAGAAGGTGCAAAGTCATTATTTGAGTAATTATATTTTTAAAGAAATCCAATTAGTTCCTAATTGCACTTACAAATTTAAGACCTAGTTCTGCAATGTCTACACTTAGCCCAAACTGACATTAAATACAGACTCAATAGTCTGTATGACTCGCTTAGAAGTAGCCAAGTTCTGCTATTTTCATCTTCACTGTTCATCATTAAGAATGTTTTGAGGAAGTGCAATTAAAATGAGTTCTCTAAGCAAATTTTTTTTTAATTGCATTTGAAGAACAAGACTATTAAGCGACAGATTAATACATAAAAACTAGGGAAAAAGCAACAACACGCTGAGATTCCAAATATGCTACTGGAACAAAAACAATCTTCTATTATCTAAATTACCAGCCTTCCTAGAGAAAGCCATAATTCTAAATTCACGAGTTACAATTACGTCAGTCCTTAGAGCCAGTGCGAAACTGAGAAACCAAATCCCTTCAACTGCAAATAACCAGTTAAAGGACCTGCAGAGAAGGTGCTGGAGGAACACTCTGCTTCCAACCTGCAGACTGAAGTCAGCGTGAGCTTTGCCAGTTTAAATGCAGGAAGATTGGGGTCCATATGAACCTCCAAGGTATGGCATATGCTTACATTTACATAGCAGCCGTCACGCAGCCCTTCAAAGGGAGCGCTGTGTGAAGTGAGAGCTTCTCTCTCCAAGCCTTTGGAGGACAGCTCCTTCAACCCGCCACAGCTCCAGCAGAACTGCTGTGATAAATTAGTAAAAGGCTTGCTGCAGAACAAGTTTACACATAGTCTTTTCACATCAAACACCTCCTTTTCAACTTTGAAATGCAGCTTAGCCTCTAAATAGTTTGTGTGTTTCTATCACTTTCTTTCTACTAAACTACAGCTCTCGGAAACCTCTGAAGTTAAAAGAACCACCCAGGTAAGAGAGAACGTGCACATCAGTCCACAGGAACCCACACACAGAGCCTGCTCAGGCTCCAGGAGTGCCAGGGGTTGGTGTGTGCACTCACACACTCAGCTGAGGCCAGACAGACATCACTGAGTGCCCCAAAACCAGCCAGCCTCTGAAACTGCACTTGGGGACAACTCCCACGATTTCTGACTTTAATTAACCCTTACCACACATCCTGCAAAGAACTGTCCCAAATTCCTTGATGTATTTTCACCCTCCTCTGTAACTTTGCCTCTCCAATGATAGGCATGTCCGTAAGGAATGGTTCTTTAGGGTAAATAAATAAACAGCAAAGTCACCGTGACCTTGGAAGCATCTCTTTTGCACATCAGATACTAATATTTAATATCTATATTCAAAACGTAACAAAGTTAACTATGAGAACATACACCTCTGTAGCAAAGCACAGAAACAGCCTTTTTAGGTTTTTTCCAAGAACACTTCCCAACAGATGGCCAAGCTGGAGCTCAGTCTGGTAAAGTGCAGCAGTGCTGGTACACCCAGTTTCCAGCATCAAGCTGCTAATAATGACAAAGTTGTATTGTGAAGGCTGCCGGTGCAGAGTCACCTGCTGTGGCACCTTACCAGGGAATGAAGGCCATCAGCAGATGTCCCAAGGAGACGAATTTATCTCACCTGGTTTGTGTTTCTGCCACAGGGGTGAGTAATCCAAACTCCCACCAGCCTAACCTTCAGCCTGAAAGTTCCATTTCAAAGTAATTTGCTCCCAGATTTCATTTAAATACGGTCAAAGGACACTGCAAGAACAATAAATTCCCTGCTAAGTGGGATGGAGACAGAAGTTTGGGAAGTGTTTTTGTGACTGCAGAAATGAGTAAAGTTCAATGAAGATTTGTCGTTCCTGCTAAAAAACAGTTTTCAAATTAGCAAAAAAAAATTAAAAAACATAATGTGTAATATGCCATCACTCATGATGAGCTTGAGTTTTAAGTTATGTGACAGCATTTTCCCATCCCATATAAAGTCTCCCTTTGCAGGAGCATCTCTTGTCTGCAAGAGTTTGCTGAGAAGCTGTTTCACCACATCAGCGCCTGCTGAGAGCTCCAAAATACAAAAACCACACGTGGAAAAGTGGGAGAAAGCAGTGGCTCAGTGCTGCTGACAGCAGTGACATGCCACCAAAACCCAACACAAACAAGCCTCAGCAGAGACAGCAAGTCGATTAATAACGAGCAATGTAACTCATTAATACTGGTGTGGATACACATCTCACTGACAACACTGAGATTATCCAGTCAAGCTCCCATTATCCGGGGCATCTCTGCAATTTGGATCATCAAATCACTCCAATCATCGCAGTGGACCCATGTGATGATGTTCACAGAGGCAGACAAAAATCAGGGTGACAAAAGAGGGTGTAGGAGCCCAGGCAGGGAGCAGGGTGAAGCTCCAAAGTTGGGAAGAGCTGTGGGAAGGAAACGCCCACCAGAACCAGAGAGCAGGGACGGGACCTGTGAAGTTCCCTGGAGCAGCTGTAGGGAGAGCGGGTAACAAATGTTGCCTTCTCAGCTTCCCAAAGTGTTTGCAAGGTTTTTCTCAGGCTCCTGAAATTCGTTTGTTGCAGCTATAGTGTGAAGGAGTTGCGAGGAATCTGAGCCCATCCATTTCTTCAGGAAGAACTGACTGGAGCAGAAGGAAGGGAAATCAGCTCTTCGTGGCTTCAGTGGCACTGCCTCAGCTGCAGCAGGACACAGCCCTCATCCTACCACACTCTGCTGCCTGGATTCCCTTCTGCTCGCTTCCCTTTTCCCTCTCATTTCCAGCTCCCCCTCTCCAGGTCATTTTCTCTTCACAATATTTTTATATCCATGAACTTAGAGGAGCTGTAACCTGGCTGAGGACAGACCTGATAAGACTGAAAGAATTTAACTGTATTTCGAAGCCAGAGAAAAGGGCTTAGAGAATTCAAACTTTGGTGGGGTTCTTCCCCACCTCTTTTTCCCTCCTGATGTTGCCCACTGATCTAAGAGAAAGTGTTATCTCTCCCCACAGCACCTCACTAATATTTTATATTACCATGGCTACCACAACACTGCTATTAACACAACCCATGACATTTTCCCAATTCTCTTATTACCTATGGCGAGCCTCAGTGCATTCCAAATTTCAGTGCCTTTCACATACATTAAGCTTAGCATGCTCCAGTGACTCAGAATTTCCTCCTGTAAAGGAAAATCAGCTTGGTATGGTCAATAATTTTTGCACTGTATCATAAAGTTTATCTGATGTGCAAATGAAATTCCCTTTCTGGATGCTTCATCCTGAATCCCTTTTAGGTTGAGACCACTTGACATTTTTTTTTTAAACAAAATGCCTTTTAAGTCCTAATTTGTGCAGTGCTTAGTTTTGATAAGACATGACATTATGATATGATGAGTTAGTTGATTCTAAGTAAATTTGATTTATCCCACTTTTGGGGCTGGTATGATTTACAAGGATGCTGCCTTTTAAGATAGGATTGATTTTAATATAGGCTGACAGCACCTTTTTTTATTTATTTTTTTCTTTTTTTTTTGGTGAAACTAAATCAGAGCAAGGTAACTATGAAAAGAAAAGGTAAAATCAAACAAAATTTAAACACTAGAAATTAATATTCATGCATAATTGGCACTTGCCTACTGCTATGAAGGAATACAGAGCAACAAATCAGTTTCCAAAACAATTCCACAAAATGTTTGGAAGTTTGATTTTTATTCATAAGATCAGATGCAAGCTACAGTTGCTGAAATCTAATCTGACCATTCTGTGAATACCATGGAAAGTTCTTGAAATATTTTCCATCAAACAAGCACTACCACGACCAGGAATCTTTGTGAACCAAAGCAAAAGCATATGTACCCTTCACAAAACTAAAAAGATTTCCTGAGAACCTTTCCTCCCCGGCTGTTCAAGTGCCGTTCTGTGGAATACTATGCTCATTTCCTCGCAATATCCCTGCACCTTGTGATGCAGCGTTTTAAACATGCAAGTTTGTGATGCTGCAGCAACACTTTCCCCGTCGATAGGTAGTTATTTCTCATTTTCGCAGCATGAATCACCTGTGTAATTCTGATAGCTACGTGGGAAAGGGACGGCACAGGTTTGGTAGTTCGACTGAAGCAGAAATTAAACCCCAGACCGACTGTGCAGAGGCATCCGCACTCACCCAAACGAGTTGTAAGCAGTTGGTAAACAATTTAGTAGGTAATGTGTACGTGATGGAGAGGAGCTGGATGTCTAACAGTGAGAATTCACAGCTTTAAAGAGTTACATTTCTACTGAAATCTAAGCCCTCGCAGACTGCGCTCACCAGCACCCAGGGCATCTCATTCATGAGACCACGCAGTTCGGGAGCTGAAGGGCTACAACAAGCCGACAGACGATTTTCTGGAGAGAAGGGTTTTCTACAGCGGTAAGAAAACCTGAGTCAGAGCAGCACACCGCCGTTCCCGCACCTGAGCCACACACAGAAGGCGGACTCGGGCTATACTTAGAAAATATCCAACTCAAACGTCTCGCAGGAAAATGAGAGCGCTCCGGTGACTGTGCAATAAGCGACACGAAACCCCGAGCCCCGCTCCGGCAGGCGAACCGCAACCCCCTTGGATCAGGGACTTCTCCGAGCAGAAGAGAGTTGAAGTTCCGTGATCGCCCACCCCGAGCCCCCGTGCCCAAATCCAAGTTCAGGCACTGGGCGAGCGGCAACTCGGGGACACGGAGCAGGGAACTTTTGGGAGGCTGCGGGAAGCGGAGGGCGCTCGCCGTTCCTGCGGCACATCCCCGCCGGCCGCGGGGCTGGCGCGGGGACCCGCCACCGGGAGCGGGGACCCGCCACCGGGAGCGGGGGTGCCGCCGGCACAGCGGCTCTTCTCCCCCGTGCCGGATCCGCACCACATGCTCCGTGCCCATCGGGACCATTGGGGACATCATCCCGCTCCTCGCCCCCGTGCTTTCACCGCCGCCACGGTTCGCCCCAGCCCCAGCGCGGCGCGCCCGCAATCCAGGCGTGCGGGAGAGCGGTGATGGAGCGCGGTGATGGAGCGCGGTGATGGAGCGCGGTGAGGGAAGAGCAGTGAGGGGAGCGCAGTGGAGGGAGCGCGGTGATGGAGCGCAGTGAGGGGGAAGCGGTGAGGGGAGCGCGGTGAGGGGAAAGCGGTGAGGGGAAAGCGGTGAGGGGAGCGCAGTGATGGAGCGCAGTGATGGAGCGCAGTGCTGGGTGCGCGATGCTGGAGCGCAGCGCTGGGTGCGCTCCGCGGCCGCGCCCGTCCGCGCAAGGCGCAAAGGGAACAAAACTTCCCGAGCAGAAGCGGCGGGAAGTTCCGCGGCTCCGCACCCCTCCACGGACGCGCCTTACCTCCGCGGGCTGCTTCGTCCAGCGCCTCGGCGACGGGCGGTAATCCCCAGAGCGCCGCCAGGACCAGGAGCAGCGCGGACATCGCGGCGGGCGTGCGGGAGAAGAGGCAGGAGCCGAGCCCGTCGGCCGCGGGCGCGGAGCGGCAGGAGCCGTGCGCGGGGAGGAGGCGCGGCGGCACTCGGCGGAGCGCGGAGCGCGGCTGGGCTCGCCGCACGCAGCGAGCGGGCAGCGCGGGGCGCCGGCGGCCGCCAGAGCCGCGCTCCGCCCCGCGCCGCCCCGCGCACCGCCCCGCGCCGCCCCGCGCGCCGCCCCTCGCGCGGCTCCGCGCGCCTCTCGCGCCGGGCCCCCCCCGCCGCACGCGCGTGCCCAAGGCGCGAAGCCGCCTGAGGGCTGCGGCCCCTCAGCCCCTCAGCGTGCGGACACCGGGCTTCTCCCAAAATTTGAGTTGGTTTTTTTTTTTTTTTTTTTTCTGGCTGGTTTGTTTATTTGTTTGTTTATTTATAGTTCGCAAAGGGGAGTGAGGCTGAGGAAAGGAGAGTGAGTTTGCAAAAAAGAAATGTATGTGTTTAAAATAAAAATAAAATGGTAAAGGGAGTGAGGCTGAGGGATGGGGAGTGAGTTAGCAAAAAGAAAAAGAAATATATGTAGTTAAAAAATGGAAAGGAGAGTGAGGCTGAGGGAGAGCGAGTGAGTTAGCAAAAAAAAAAAAAAAAAAAGAAATATATATATTAAAAAAAAAAAAAAAATTGGAAGCCCACAAGCCCTTTTGCCGTGTGAAGCTGTGGGGATGGCGACGCTGATGGCCCCGGGTGTGAGGGCGAAGTCGCTGTCCGAAGCTGCCCAGGTAAATTTGGCTTTGGCTAATGATGCTCCACAGAATCGCAGGATGATTTGTGGTTAATGCCAAAGCCCATCCAGTTCCGACCCTCCTCCTTGAGCAGAGACACGTTCCAGTAGACCAGGTGGATCCACGCCTTGGCCAGCCTGTCCTTGAACAGGGCTTTTTTAAAGAGTAATTCACAGACAATGAAAAGACAACACAATGCCATATCCAATGACCGCTCAATCTTCTCTAAGTGTTCTTTGTCTTGAGGTAAGTCTCTGTTCATTGTCAATACTGCCTATTTAGACTTGATGTGACTTTACATAGGAGTATTACCCTGAAATGGCCCCAGACCAAAACTACAGTTTATCACATCTTCACACATTTGTTTTCCTTTTAAAAAAACCGATACCCTTTAATAGGTGGAAGGTGATAAAGCTTCTACATCATCCTCAGATATTAGTTTTCTCCATAGACAGCTAGGTGCTAATATTGATGGCTGAGACCTTCACATTCCAAGGGTAAAGCCTCAGCTCTTTCACCTTCACGTTTATATCCACAGTACAGATCCTAAATACCTTTTATATGAAGCACTACAGCCAAGAGGCTTCCAGGACCAAACAGACCAAGCAATGCTGAAGGACAGAAAAGTACACAATGTAGTATGTCAAATATTTCATCATTTCTGTTGAACTGGGGGAAGTTCAGTTGCCCAAGAACTGAAGAGCCCAGTCTGGGTCCCAGAGTCGCCTCTGAGGTCAGGGACTGTCAGGACTCACAGAGAGGGTTGGAGGTTTGCTTGTTGACAGCAAAGAATTTACAGCCAAAGGGGAAAATCCAGTTGGATCAAATTCTGCATTCATCTACTGCCTTTAAAGCCTGTGTAATTCCCCCATAGTCAATTAGTATTTATACAGCTATAACTGAGCAGAATTATGGATCCCAGAGTAGAAAACCTTTTCTAATACAGAAACAGGTCTGAATAAAGGTGAAAAAAAATCTGGCAGTGTCCGTGGTCTTGGAAATATAACCAAAATGGAAATAACCAAAATGAAGTCATGCTGAATGTCACACTGGAACATCATTCCACCAGGTTTATGGAAGAGATTGCTCTGTGTCCTGCCTCAAAACCCCCAAGCCGTCTGTACTGCTCTTAGGCGTTAATTGTGGCTTTACTTGAGCAACCTTTTGCATTTCAAATACGAAAATGTGTAGATGCTGGGGCGAAGTGAGAAAAAAAGTGTGAAGGAAAACAAGGGAATTCCAAGTTTTAAGGAACTCTTTTTTAAATCATTGACATTTCCCCCATGCCGTGGTATAAAGACACATATTCACAGCGAACACACGCTGTCCCAGCATTCTCAGGATGTGGAACTGTATTTGCAGAATAGTCTTCTTTCATCTTGACTTCTCGCATCTTCTACAAAACTTTCCTCCAAACATTATCTGTTAATTGGCGTGCTGCCCTTCCATGACTCCTTACAAATGCACCTCAGCTAAAATCCTGCTTTTCAGCCATCTAATTTGCTCCTTTTCATTCTTATTCCATACTTAGTTAACAAAAGTCCTCTCTACTCTCCGTGAATAATTTCCTTTAATGATACGGTGCCATTTAGCGCCCATTTTAAACATTAGCATTTATGAGAGTCTTTGAAGAACTGATTGATCTTGCTTTCAATACTGCTGATCACATATGCACATAAGCTTATTAAAATATTTAGATTATATTTATAATAAAAGTCAACGGTCTCCTTGTTTACAGGACATAAATTGTCGATATGGAATGGAGTATGTGGTGAGAATTACGACTGAAAACACAATTACTGATAAGTAATTCTTTTTCAAATTGCCTGAAAATGTAACTTGCTTTAAGATAACACCATGAGGCAAGAATTCTCACGGAAGTCTGGTTTTTAAAATACAGGCTGTTGAACAAATAAAAGTTGACCTTTGATAGATCATCCTGCTCAGCCTCATTTCCATTAAACATCAATTGCTATGAAGTGATGGAAGGATGGTACATCTCTATATGATGGAATGGGATAACCTCAACAGTAAAAATACATAGACATCATTCTCATCTCTCCTTTCAACATCCAAAAAAAAGGCTGCACCAAGAACTGTATGAAAGTTTTAATGTATGTATTCTATGAATAAACAAAAAATGTTTGCTGAAATGACCATAATCCAAGGCAGTATCTATACATACATTATAATTCAGATGCTTCAAGCCATCACCTGCTGGATGACAGGCTTTTTAACCTCAGACTTGGGAAAAAAAAGAGAATGGTGATTTTAGCTGGAAGCAGTTTCTGCATTTCCAGCCTCCCCGTTTCTGTTTGAATGCACACAGCTGTGTTCAGATTTCTGTGTGGTGTCTGAATGTCGAGACACACAGGACCAGTGGCAGGTACATAGCTCAGGAGCCAGACTGGCTTGTCAAATATTTATTGAAGTCTTCACTCAGTTCCATTTGAAAAAAAACAAACCAGAAGCATTGGGGAGTTACACAGAGAGGAGATACAGTGGAGAGCTACAGAAAGGAATCAAGGGAATCTCATTTCCTTGCTACAGCCAAAACCAAGAAGTTAATTGCATAGGAGACTGGACTGAAGTACTTGTCAGAAGTAAATGCAAAGTTAAAACTGCTGTTAGAGATCTGTTCACACCTACGGTACTTTATAACTTCTTCCTCGTAATCAGAGTTATTAACACTGACAAGTTAAATAAATTAATTCATCAAGCTATGGAATATTATGAAATCTCTTATTGAGATAAATTAAACAAAGTAGAACCAATCATTCATACTTGCTGGTGTAATACAACACAGGAATATTAATTATCAGCAAAAGGTAATTCTGCCATTAGTCACTATGAAACCACCTGGACTGCATCACTGACACTTGGGTTGTGCTCTTGTTTATCGTGTACCATTGTATCGTGGCAGGGATGGTGGCATCGGTGAGTCCCCCAGTGCCTGGTGTGACAGCAGCAGTGGGGACAAGGGTTGCTGGCTGGTGTGCAGCCCTTTGCAGAGCATCACAGTGCCTGGCCTGGTTGCTAGGGGATGGTGCTGGCAGCCAGTCCAAAGGCGGTCGGGTGCCCTGCCCTGTCCCACCACACAGAGAAAAGTTGCCAGGCAGCAGCTGACACAGGAGCAGAAAGAAGGGAGAAAGTATTTGAGAGGATCGAGAAGGGAAGAAAGACCAAAGATTAAAAACAGAACAAAAAACCCACCCTGTCTGAATTCAGGGGGTTGCATTACACACACTGTCCCTGCTGGAGAAAATATCCCTGAAGGAATTTTTCATTACTGCAGTGTAACATTGGTTTCATTATTAAAGACTCTTTGAATGTGCATCTCCAACAGCTGCAGGAAAAGTTCTCCATGTGTGAGCTGTAATGTGGATATTTGCATACCAAGTGTCACGGATGGAAATTGCTGCCTGGCATTCCAGATGATTTGGTGTGGCTTTAATACATAAATTGGGAGGTATTAAAACCCACATAAAAATGGATCAGGGTGAAGACCCTGCCTCACAAGTGCAACAATGAACGGGACACAGAGCAAAACGCAAAGTCCTAAACCCGAATACCACGACCTTGATCTGCACTAAACTCCATCTTCCAACTATTGTAAAGAAATTCTGGCTTATTTTTTTTCTTGCAAAACGCTTGAGAAGTGGTGCTGGCCCACACCAGTGGAAATGCAATGAACTGATGCAACTCTGCTAAAGGGCAGCTCAATGCCAGCTTGTGGTACCCAGACATCTGCTCGGGACAAGTGACATTTTGCAGTTAACTGGACATGCTTTAGCGAAGGCATAAATGGGAAATCTTAATGCTGATTGCAAGGTTTGCTTCTCGTAAAAATAGCCTCATAAAAGTTATTAGAACAGAAAAGGGCTCATCACCTTTCAAAGTCTGTTTAAAGGACAATTTTGAGACACACGCAAAAAAAAAAAAAAAAAAAAAAAAAAAGCATTTCTTTCAGAAGAAACTTCCAAATCATTCTATTATCCAACAAACTCAGTTGTTTATATAAAACTGGCCAGCTTCCTTGCGCACCATGCTGCTGTACTGAGAGGTACTGCACCCACCTGCAGGGAGAGATGAGATTTATTTCCAATGAGTGGAATAGAAGCTCCTTGTCCATAAAAAGGTGTTCACAATCAGTGCTCAGAAAAAATATGAAAAGTAGGAAAAAAGAGAAAAATATCTGGTTCCATCTGTTTTAAACTCCCGTGGTAAAATTTGTGACCAGATCATGTGGCACATTAGCAAGTTCAAAATTCTTCCCTCACCAGTTTTTCCCAAAATAAATATACTCCATAGCTCCTAAAACACAATAAAATTTGTTTAATATATGTAATTTTCTGAGATGGTGGACTCCTAAAGTTCATCTCCCAAATACCCATGAGCATGAGCTTAATAATGAATTTGTTCTATATCTTTAGTCCTTAAGGTCCAGTTACTGAAATTGTTGACATTTGGACAACTAAGGGCCTCTCCAGTAGGACCAAGGCATATCAGAGACAACCAGTCCTACCATTAGTAATTTAGGATTAACTCTGTAGTTTATGGCATTCACACAACACCTATTCAAAAACCCATGTGAAAAATGCCAAAGGAGAGAACTCATCTTTTTTTTTTCTTTTTTTCTTTTTTCCCCCTTTTTATTAGATCTAAATGCAACTTATTTATGAAATTTTCAATTTCATTGTGCAAGTGTTGGGAGATTAAGTGTAGAGCTTTATCTTCTTTAATTTTCCTAAACACAGCATGAGACATAACCTAGTAGGATCTTTCTCAGTGATGGCAAATTATTAAAATAATAATAATGCATAATGTCATGGACAGAAGTCATTACCCATTTCCACAACCTCATATTAGGTTCCCATATCTTACTGCTCTCAATGATCATATATTTGCCATTTGCCAAAAGCACAGAAGGAATATCTGAAAAAAAGAGGTATTTTTAAGACTTACACCTGGTGGTGCTGAAATTGGAGATACTTGTGTTGTAAATGGATGCTAATTAAAAATATCAATTGTGCATTCCCACTTCTGCAGCATAAAAACAAAGGATGATATACCACAGAAACAGGGGCACCTCTCCTGACAAACCTGGGGAGCTCATGGTTGTTTGGCCTGTCCTGGAAATACATAAACCATTTCTCTTTATGCAATAAAACTAACCATAGTAAATGCATTTATTATTAAAACATTACAGTTGCCAGTCTGTGTTGTGCATTGGCTCTTCATGCCATAATTATCCCAGCTTGAAGCAAAACAGCAATGATGTTTCCCTTTTGTATGTTAGGTGATTTTCCTAAGAGAAGAGCCTCCCTTTCCACTCCAAACATACCTCCACATCACTCAAGTCAGCAGCCTTATAAACTCACATTTTCCCTTCTTGATAAACGTGAGAAATTTGCATTACTCAAGGAGCCTGTACGAACACTTTCCTTCTGGCACAATCCGTTTCTACAGAGAAGTGGGATTTTACTATTTGGATGAGGTTTAGCCCCGTGTCTGGTGGTGCATCATCCCAGGCTCTGTTCCACCCCTACTGCAGCGGCATCAGCGCTGCCTGGCCAGGCACGAGAGCTTCTGTGCGTGACTGTTTACTATCCAAACTTCCTTTAACTTTCCCTCTAGGAGAAATTAGTGGTATTTACCAGTCTGAGATGTTTGGAAAATTATCCTGCTGACAGCAATTATATTCACTTTTTACTCCTTTCCTCCAAAATGTATCAGAATGAAAACTTATGAGTCTGCACCACAGCGTTTGAAAGGCTAAACGAGCCTCCCACCCGACTACAAAGCAAATTATTGTGCGACGGCAGCCAGGTGCCATAGCTGGGTTTTCATTCTGGTTTTGGGCTAAATCTGATTAATCATAAAACAGATCAAATAAAAGAACATCTGGTACAAGATTTTTGCCATCAGATAAAGGCTTTACAGTGGCGGTCCAAATGACTGCTGTGGCAAACAGCCACCACTACAACAGTAGGCAAAATTTTTCCTTCATGGGGGAAAAAAAAAAAAACCACAAAAAACAAAAACAAAAAACAAAACAAAACAAAACAAAAAACCAAACAAAAAACACCCACAAAAACCAAACAAAAAGCAGACACAAAGAACTCAAAAAAAAAAAAAAACAAAAAAAAAAACAAAAAAACCCCGAATTTGCATAAATTATTGTTTCACTCCATAAAGCCAAGAATAGAGCATTCAAATATCGCTAATACTTAAAACAATCCCAAAAACTAGGTAGGCGAATAATAATTGTCTCTGCTATTGACACATCATGTACCAGGTATCTTGTTTGGAATTTCAAAATGCAGACAAGCTCCACAGTCTGCACGATGCTCTTACACTTTTAGCATAATCAGGCTCTGAATGTCATTTAAATGCAGCTTTTAATATCATTTCGTCTTTCATCGGGGAATAGTAAGGCTGCGACAAAAAATGGTTTAGTTTATTTTTTCCACACTTTTGTTCTTTTTATAAAAGGTAATGTGAAAATGTGCCCCAGGGTCTGCCCCATCCCGGCGTAAACGATCTGAGAAGTTTGGGAGGAGCGGGATCTGTTTGCAATCCTTGAGTGCCCCCCATAGGCTACTGCTCAAATCATCACTTTAAGCTAGGCTCAAAACCAAAAATCTTTCAATTATGGGGGAAAAAGAGTCTATAATCTTAAAATCGAAGTGTCCCCCTCCCAAAAACATTATAGATCACAAAAGAACCTTGCAGTGGTTTACGTAACTGTAGAGCCAGTGACTATTTACATTGTATTTTATTTTTTAAATACTCAGATAATTCTAAATATAATTTATTTCAATGTGGCCATTCAAATTTAAAAAAAATAATAGATATAGCTTATTTTAAGAAGCATAATATTTACTTTTCCTACAGAATTAACAATGAATTCAATTTTTTATGGGAATAAAAACTGCAAAAGCATACTGTAACTGGAAATGATATCGCTCTCAAAATAAGACAATTGATATAAATTCATACTTTCTATTAGAAAACTAAAAAATAAACCAAGCTAAGTATAATTAATAATTTAAAAGTGTGACTTTTAAACTTTTTTAAATATCCTCTCTTCTTATAATTGACACCAAAATATATTGTCCTTTTATCTGTGGTTGATGTCAAAGCAAACCTCACACTTTGTAGCCAAAGCAACTTCACATGAATGACCTTGGCAGTGTCAGATGCCTCCTTGTCACATCCCACCCACCTTTGGAGCATCTCCTGTCTGCACAAATGCACTTCAGGAGCATGAAGAAGGAAAGTGGTAGAAAAGAGGCAAGGGAAACTATTAAGAGAAAAAAATCAACAGGGATATTAAAAAAAAAAGTGCAGTGGGTGCACGAATAACATGTTAGAAGGTGCTTCAGAATGGCACATAAACCTCTGAGGGGTTAATTCCCCCAGGCTTATTTGGCTAATGCTGTTAGGGAATCACAGCATTTACTCTCATGTCTGTAGATGGAATAACAATGAAACACGGAAATTGCTACATGGAGGAGAGGGAGAGCTGAAAATGAGAAACAACAGCAAACCATGCAGAGGGAAAATCCAAATTCAACTTCTAAACAAAGATTGCATTCATCTTTATTTATCTCTTCCTTGTAGCAGAAGCAGATAGGTGTGCCAGCAGTGCAAGTGCACAAATCAGAGTAACACAGCCATGTACACTGAATGTAATCCCTGACCCTAAAACTGCAGAGTAACTGCTCCCATGGAATGACTTTGACTCTCCTGGGTGTGAAGTCCAGCTCATTTGCTGTTCCCCTTCTCTCACAGGAGAGACTTCAGCTCACATGTAAGTGGCTGATGCAGTGGGACACTCAGCAGCCTGTTTCTCCTTCCAAGCTCTGCAGTTCACACTGAGTAGGTCTGGAAGAAGTTCCCTTAAACTAGTGGCTAGAACAGATCTTGACTGATAATAGTTTTACAGTAACCGCTGGAGCTTTTAGAAAGATTCCTCTTGAAAAATCTGATTCTGATTCAAAGTGCTGATTTGGTTCATTTCCCCTCTCTCTGTCTCCTCTAAAGGATGGATATCCTCCTCCTCTGGGCAGGACAAATTCTGACACTTCTTTACCCGAAATGAGGATAGAGGTAGTGCTGCTGGGGGGAGAGTAGAAGAGTAGAGAGGCAGAAGATCTTTATGTTGAACCAGCTCTGTGTTTTGGTGATCCTGGTTAAGGTGGGAACTCACTTCAATAACCTGAGCAGCTCTTTCATAGCTGTGTGCTACCTGCCCATCTAAAGGGGGAGCAGAGCAAGCTGTGCACTCATGCAGAAATGAAAAGGCACTGGATATTAGATAAAATCCAATGACAGTTACATGTGCAAAAACACTTCAAGGGCTTCAACATTTTTGTTCAATGCAGGCACAGCAGAAAAAGAGAGCAGATGATGTCAAAACACACGTGGTTGTCTGTGGGTGTGAGGGACTTGGCCTGAGGGACTGAGGCTTCACTTTCAGCTCTAATCACACGGATATGAACATGGATCTGTTCTTCTCCAGTCCTTTTCCCTTGATGGCAGCATACAGTTCTCTGCACTTGCAGAAAAATGGGGCTCAGCTGCTCCATGCAAGAGGGACACAGTTCAGCATCTGCCTGCTCCTTTTCAAGGACCTTTCAAGGATTCTATCGTGTAAGTCTAAAAGGAAAATTGCAGCAGGATGAGAGAGGAAATTCCTTCATGGATAAATAGGTAAGTGATTAGAAACAAAGGGTAGCAGTAAATTATTATTTTCTCAGTGGGGAAAGTGGAAGTCACTCCAGGAGTCCTCAAGGGTATTTCTGCAGCATCACATGCAAGCCAGGAAGACATCTCTTACAATGGGATTTACACTTCGTCCTAATACATGCAGAAGCCTTGTGTTAACCAGTAACCTGGTGCCCTTCCACTGAATGAGAATGCAGGGGATTGAAGAGTGAGGAAATGATACAGGGAGCAAGCTAAGACAGAAAAGGAAACCCAAGAAATGAGCAGAATAGAAAGTCATTGGCAGCTGGGCCAGCTGGGAATACTGGTCCTGAGGGAAACATTCTCCAGCTGATCTTAAAAGCTTATTCAAATCAACAAAAACAAAAGCAAAAACAAAACCCCAAAACCAAACACAAAACCAAAAACAAAACCAAACAAAACAAATGAGAGGCAGGAATGGGAATGAATTATCTGATGGAAAGAGGTGTTAAATAGCCATTGGTCTACAGGAGGATTATTGAATAAATGGGTCCTGCAGCTTTCCAAATCAGACCTTGTTTACCTCTTTTCTGTCTTTTTCTTTGCAGCAGAATGCATCCCGAAGCTGGCACTTGGCCAATGCTTTCAGCTGATGAAAATAAACTTAAACTGGCAGATTTCCTCCATTAACTTGTTCTGAACACTGTATTTAAGGGGTACAAGTAACCTCCCTCCAAAAAAAAAAAAAAAACCAACCGCCCCCCCCCCCCAAAAAAAAAACAACAAAAAAACAAAAATCCCCCGCAACCCACCACAAAACAAAACAAAAACAAAAAACCAAACAAACAAAATAACTCAGACACGAGGGATGGTATTTATGTCTTTTCTTAAAGTAAACAGAAGTATGTCTGCAAACACATAAACTGGGAAAGAGACAAAACCATTTAACAAGCTCTCATATTAAACACACTTTGATAGAAATCTTAATTCCTTCTTTCTGAAAAAAAAAAAATCTACAAGGATAATGCTGTAGCAGGACAAGTGGCTGGGATTATTTGAAATGAAGGCAGGAAGATGTTGTAGTGCCCTATGGCAATCCATCTGGGGAAGATTTCAAAATATCCAACACTTTCTTTAATATAGTCTGTCCCAAAGGCAAAACTATTTGCTTTTCACAAGGATTTTTATGAGCTACATCTTAAAAGTAATCACTGGCAGAGATAATTTATTGTTAGCCAGGGAGGATATTGAAAGGCAGGGGAGCTATTAATCATCTATGCAGATATGTGTGAGATGCTGGCCCTATGGAAGTCAATAGTAAAATTCCCATTGACATCTGTGGACCTGGGCTATTACTCTCCGTGCTGGAGGTTTAAGTGTTTGCTCTGTCTATTAGGTCAAGTTTCTCATTCGCATAATTTTCTGATTTACACAGAGTTACGCCAAGGTTCGACTGAGGGAAGATCTCCAGTTTGCTGAAATGAATATTTTTCTGCAGGAGGACTGCTGCAGTATTTATAACAGGAATTGTTTCTGTATTTCAAGGTGCAGGCATGCTGTAAAAGCCCAGGTGTAGAGGTACAGTCGGTCTGTGCAGGATTGTGAGGAGGCTGTGCCTGAGATTCTGTTGACACAAGACATTGTCATGCTCTCTTTCTGGTAAGTCCATTGGTGTTTAATTTTGCTTTCCCTGGGAGAAGTTCACAATGGAGCTGTCAAGTACAGCAAGCCGACAGCAAGTCCCAATAAACAATCCCAGAAATATCCACACTGAAGATGCTTCCATACAATTACCAGTGTCATTCAGCATAATCCATGCCTTTCATGGAAAGTAGGGATATGAGCCCCAAGAGTTAACTCTGCATTAAAAAAAAAAAAAACTGAAAAAAAATTCCACAGTTCTAAGCAAAGCTCTTCCATTTTTCTGTTGGAGAGGGTGATATATTTCATAGCAGATCACTTGGTGACACTGTGCCACTTAGATGTCGTGATCAACACACTCTCACTCCTGCTCAATATTTAGATTCCTTGTGAAATGTGTTGCCGATACTTCATAAAGCTTCATCTCCTCTGCAGCCATAAAGGATGTGATCAAATTATTTCTACCTGCTTGTAGACAAAGTGCTCTGGAGGCATCATTTTTAGTCTCAGCCCATGGGAACAGAAGTGATTAAACAATTGCTGTTTAAAAATAGCATCACACATCACCAGCAGTCCATGCGGAGTCAGCTGTAAACCAGCAGCAGCAGAGATGTTTGTTTTTACCCTCTTCTGGGCTGTCATGGCAGACAAAATATTCTCTTTCTCCAAACTGATTTGTTCTGAAAGCCCAAGTATATTTGTTTTCCTGAGCAAATCTTTATGATTAATAATAGTAGGTGAGAGTTATTCTGTGTGCTTTATTTTAATGAATAAAACCCAAAGCACAGAAAGGTTTGTGTTCAAACAAGGCTGAAACAAAATTCAGTGAGAGATTTTTGATTTTTTGTTTGGTATTCAGGATTCAAATCTGTAGCATTACGCTCTAAATCCCTATATGGGAAAAGCAGAGTCAGGCCCCAGTGATGGATTAAATCTCCCTATCCAGCATATTTCAAATTGCTCTTTTGTTCAGAAGCACGGGGCTGATAAAAGGACCGATAACCTTATCTATATATATATTTATGTATATTTTCATGTTTATTCATTATGTTTTCATGTATATTCAAAACAGGCTGAAAAGCTTGGTCTCTCTTAATTAAATCATGAACAAATAAGAGATTTCCTCCCATAAAAACCCAGCCTGCTGCCTGAGCTCAGACTTTCCACACCAGGCAGGGTTGGATCAGGTAAGTTCAGCTGCCTGAACCCTGTTGTCAACAGCTCTAGTGATACGTTCAGAGTGCACAATCTGGTCTGGTGCATAGAGAATGAAATCTATTGAACACGATCCTGGCACCTCAGATCCTGAAATTCACATTCAAAAGACTCACTGGCCTCCTTCACGGCGCTGTGGGATGTCAGTCCTGGCATTCAGCACCATGATCCCACTTCCTGGGACCCACGTTCCTTATTTCCACCTCAGAGAGGAGCATGGCAGCCTGCTCCTCTCTAAGTCAGGCACCACAAGGAGAAACCCCTAGACTGGGGACTCATCCTCATCTGAGCTTCCTAAAAATACAGCCCCAGCTCATTATTCCCTGGGGGAGCAAGCTCATGGAGCAGCCAGGAAGCTGTGACAGCAGATCTGGACCAGCAACCAAACCCACCAGGAGCCAACCCAGATCTCAGAGGTTTTGGCAGCACTTTCCCCACTGAGAAAATAATAATAATTGGATTGCTCTCCCCACCCTTAGGTCCCATGCCTGAGCTGCTTTCTGTCTGTCATCCTGTGGCTGGCCATCCCCAGTTTGGGAGGGGAGATGCTCCAGGCTGTGGAGCACATGCTGCTCCTCCCTGCCCAGTGCAGAGGGCAGCCAGCAGCAGCAGAGGTGGGTGGTGGATGGCATGGGAAGGAGCGGGAGGATGCCCAGGACATGTGATCAGTGTTCGGCACGCAGAAAGGCATCAGATGCAAAAAGCATCTTAATTATGGCAATTCAAGGCAGAAGTAAAATTGCCTTCCTAATTTTGGAGAGCGCTGATGGGAAACACCCACACTGCTAAGGCTGGAGCACAGATGGAGCCGGACTGTCAGCGATAAGGTCATTCAAAGGGGAATGTGGAAGGGCAATGCCTTTGGGGCAAGGTCCCGCTTTTTCACTGGATGTTGGCTTTCTGCTAAAACCGTCAGGCATTGCCTTTCATTGTCCCAATTTACCAATTCCTTCAGGAGAGAAGCTCGTGGAAAGCTTGCTTTTCTGGATCAAATATTTCCCATTTGTCCAAGCTTTTCCAAAGAGCAGCTGATTTCAATGCCTGTGTGGCTCTGTGAAAAGGCTGTGACAGTTTGTTCCTCTGGCTTTTCCGTGCCATGCACAAAAGCCTTTCCCACTTCCCCAAATATCCATAACCCCAGAAGTGCATCACAAGCCAATATTCATGTAGACTTCCAGAACACTGCAATATCCTTGGAGGTGAGGGGGGTTCCCAAGGGAGATGACTAACTCTGATTTTTTAATCAAACAGCAGAGGGTTGTAATGCAAGCAGAGATTCAAATGCCATTTTCACATCCCATTCCTCAGTGTATTAACCCTTAGTAACACCTGATTTGCCCACAGGCTGTGGAAAGAAGGGCTGTCTGTGTCCTGCCTGCTCTGCCCTCAGCTGTGGGAGGCAAAACTTGTTCTACTGGGTGCTAGGGAGAGCATTCTGAATCTGCCAGGAACCCATAAAGGCCAGCACCCCAACAAGAGACCTGGACAGACTGAAGAAGACATGATGGCAACCTGAAGAAAAAGACTGCATCAGGGTAGGAGTTCCCTTTTTGAAGTGAAGGAAACACAAATTGCATGAGGAAGAGTTATAATTCTGAAGCCAGACCATAAAAACCATGCTCTGCCACTTGCTATATCAATTTGGGGCACCTTAAAAAGTGCTGGGGAATCAGTGAGCATATGGTGAAATGTGAGCATGCATCCATGCAAGTGCAGTGCTTGGTAGAAATGGAGGCAGGGAGTGGAGAACCAGCTAAACACAATTTTATGCTACACTGAAATACTCAACACAGGAAAATCAAGGTCACTTTTTGTGTGTGTGCATTGTCAAGTCCAGGCCAGATTTAACGGTCCAATTTAGTTATTTTTCTCCCTCACTGTTCCTGTGTTAGAAATCTCACACACATGTCGTAACAGATTGTGTAATGGCTTTATTTTTCTGTGAACAGAAGTATTTTGGTGCTTTGAACCCGACTCCAACCCCTATCTCCTTATCAGGTGAATCTCCACTCTCTTCTTAATGCTGCTTCTACATTAAGTTGCATCTCTTGAGCCAATTCAGGACACTCCCTGTCTGCAGCACAGTACACAAATTTCAAATTAGCTTTCAAAGTAATCAACAATTTATCATTTATTTATGTGTCCTTTTTATATCTAGCTGAACATTTAAGCATTAAGATAAAAACCTTTGGGTTTACTATTGCATTTCACTCTACATAATTGGATGTATGAATCTTCTTATGTTTGATATACAAAACTCTTTGTATATCTTTGATGGGGTGTAATTCAGCTAACATTTCTGCTTTTGGTACATCTTTCTTCCTGAATTTCACTAAAAGGAGTGGGGAAAAAAAGTAGATGTGTGTCATACAGAGCTTTTTACATTGAGGAATTTATAACCCTCACAGGACAATAACATTAATGATGCATCATCAAATTCTGCATTGTCTGAGGCACGTACCTGACACTGACAGAGAAGGAGCTTTTCTGAGTAATCCTTTCACACCATCAGCCTTGGAGGGGTTCTGCTGCCCTGGGCAAAACTCCACCCTCACCGGTCACTGTACAAAGGGGTCCTGAATGTTTTGCAGGAGTCACTCTCAAGGCTTTAGAGCTCAGCCTTTTTCTGTCACTCATGTCACATCTGCTTTTCAGAAGCAAGGCTGCTGCTGTAGCCTGTTTTTTTTTTTTTTTTTTTTTTGAAAATGGAAAAAACCTTTGGTTCTGTACTTTGTTACTGGGGTTTGGTTTGGCTTTTTTTAAATTATTTTTTTTTGTTTGTTTGTTTTTTTTAATAAAACTACTCCTGTTCACACTCCATTTCCCATTCTTGTTCTCATCCTGGCTCCCAATGGCCCAGCAGAGGCTGGCAGAGCCCCTGATGCTGTGGAAGGAAGAGGCAAAGTCTTGCCACCCTGCAGAAATCAGTCCACCTGAAAATGCCAAGCCACCAAAACTGCTCCTTGTCAGCTGCAGCAGGAACCGTGAGCTGCTCAGCTTCACAACAGAGCGAAAGTGGAACAAGTAAGAGTGGCTTGTTTTGTGTCTTGGTGGCTGTTGCTTGACAATGGAGGAATTTTAATAAATTCAGAAACTTTGAAGTTAGAAGGTATCTCGAGAGAAAATAAAACCTTGACCCTTTTACAGGTTAAAAAAAAAATGAAAAAGGAGATCATGGAGAACATATCTAAAACAACAGCTTGGAATACTGGGTATTAGGGACTTATTTGGTGATGGAGAGGAAAACTTACTAGATATGAGTTCAGTAATAGCTTTCTATAGCAACCACAGAAATATGAGATCTGGGCAAAAAGAGAGAGAGAGAGAGAGGGAGAGAGAGATTCCTTTCGCCTCTGCTGATGAAGACAACATTTTTTCCTTGAGCATGTCTGGAGAAATATATCAAAAGCCTTTATTCACCACATGCTCAACAGGGGAATATGAGAATACCTTATAATGGGATGTGTAGGTGCCTTGTTCTCTCTCAGTATTCTTACCTATCCCACCTAATAATAGTGAGAAAAAGATTGTTTTAATTTTAAGTTTACCTCTTTGAATAAGTATTTGCTTACTGAGAGGGATTTGAATTTTGTTAAGAAGCCAGGGCACACCTGTAAAATTTTATACTGAAGGCCTTAGATGAGAAGATTAAAGTGTTCAATAATTTCAAGATAGAATTTGCATGTACTGACCCTGAAATTGCAAAGATATAGTCACAACTATGGCAATTATATGCTTTTCACTTACCAAACTAAACAATTAAGGATGAAAAGAAGTCGACCTAAAAGAGCAAAAATTGATCTCAAACCTTACCCAAATTACAGGAAAAGCATTTATTCTTCAAGTCTAAAGATACTTAAATTGTAGCTGTGTTTTCAAATTCTTTTTATTGTCAGAAATAAACTGATAAACTGATTTATTTTTGGTTTACTTACTGACAAAGCCTACTTAATTTGACGCTACTGATTATTATTTAACTCATCCTCCCTTTCAACCATATTTTAAATTTCAGTGAAATTAGTATAAATTATGAACATGAAGATGAGAAAAGGAAATCCTGAGTCCTGAACTTGAGTCTGATGCTTGTTAAATGCTTTGCACTGGTTGTTTATTGCTCAGACACACACTATTTCTGTTGATCCTCTGCTGCTGTGGAAGGGTCCAGCACCTATATTTGTACTTCCCTCTTGCTGCCCCAGCCTGTCCCTCTTACTCCTTATCCCAATCCTTTCTCGAGCCCAGAAGAAAAAGAATTTTCAGCCCTAAAAGGTTTTGCTTCTACCTTCCCCAGACCTGCATGGCACAACCTCGTGTATATTCTTGTATTCCATATTTATGCCACGGTTCCCATCTTCCTGGGCTGCCTCTAGGAATAGACGTGAATCCCGACAGTAAAAATGAACAACATGAAAGAACAAGACTTGCTCTCTTTCCCTCCCCTCCATCTGAATCTCTGTTCTAGCCAGCAGCACCAAGGGCTTTGGTTTCCCGTTGCAAATGAACCTGTCTCGGCTGAAAGGCGGCGTTATGTAAGATTTATATGTTGTAATTATGAAGTATTATTTTTAGATGTTTCTCTGGCGTTACAACATTTCAGCCAAAAATCTGAAGTTGCATAAAAGAGAAGTTGAAATGTAAACCTTGAAATGCAGTTTTAATAGTGCCCTCAGCTTGGCAGCAATCCAGTATTGCACCAGCCGTGTACCAGGAAGAGCAATAAACTTCCGGAAGTCTCTGGGTGGGAAACACCCAGGAAGTTTAGGAAGCACCTAAATATTAATACTGGTTTGCATTCAAGGATGCCAAGAACCTCCCATTCACAATGGGATGGCTCAAGCCAAAAATTCAATCCTGCAAAAAAAAAGTCTTTACACCCCACTATTGGGGGCATCAGGATATATGTCTAAACTGACTTGGTAGGTTACTTTGGACTTGATGAACCAAGAATTACTAGGTCTAAAACTGGATTGTGGTCAATGCAAACATAATGAATTAGGAGTATATTGGTAAAAGCAGATTATTTGCAGAAAAATGGCAACCATGGTGTCCTAAATCATTTCTCCCATAAAGGTTCCCCCTTCCTACAAAAACATTACTGAGAAAGAGGGTGGGGAGAAAAATCACTGTTAGTCCAAACCAGAGCTCCTCAGATTTTTATCCAGTTTGTTCTGTACTGCAGAATGTTCTCAGATATCAATGATGCCATTCGTGCAGAAGTAATAGACTTACCTTACAGCACCCATCTCTTTGTGAGGAAAACAAGTCTCTCAGACATCTCCAAATGCTCTCTCCTTCTCTCTTTTTTTTTTTTTTTTTTTTTTTTTTTTTTTTCCTGTAATGGTTGTGTCCTTCTGTTTTACATCTGATAGGACTCTATCAGAGTTATCTCCACATACATATATGACAACTATTTATAGTATGAAGGGAGCAACACATGGAGCCAGAGCTCCTTTCTACCAACCAAGGGCCTAAATTTCAGACCCAGAAAATCCTGTTCCTCCCCACTTCTGGTCCTCTGGCAAGTAGAAATGGGAGAACTGGGAGTCATCCCTCCAGCCTGGCACCCTGAGGCACAGGAGTAGAGAAGTTCACATCTCTTAGAGTGTTTCATACTTCTGAGGAATTCAACTTTTAGTCCAAGTTCCTTATTCTTACATCTTGTGTTCTGCTATTCCTGACCATATTTTAGGTGTAGACTGAGGTGACTTGTGGCTGTTTGGTGAGGCGTGTTTGCATTTTCCTCAGACCTGCTGCTGAGCCTCCTCCCTCACCATCTCAGGCAGACAGGCCTTGGCACCATAGCAGCACTCGAGCACTCCCAGGTCTTGTGTGTTTGCATGTGAAACCAACTTCCCTGAAATTCATTCTGCTCCTACACAATGGCTGTTCTGCCTACTGCAGGATAAAATTACTTCAAGGTGAGAGATTAAACTGTGTGCATCGTCACAAAAAGAACTCACCCCAAAGTTGCCAGCAGGATTGTATTGCAAGAGATCATGCTGCAGGAAAATTGCTGCTGCTGCTCCTTCCATCCCATATCTGATCCAATCTCATGTTGATTCATGTAGTTCAAATTTGTTTAAAGGAATGAGATAATATTGTGCCACTGATATACAGTCATGATTCAGCTTACACCTCTGTCTTCTGCTCATTACGAGAACCTGACAATGTTAGCGAATTTATCATCAACATGGATATAATTTATTGACTTATTTTAAATTTATGCGAGGTCTTTTAGATGTTTCTAAACATGGGCCTTAGAGATTTTGTCCATTCATAGCAACACAAAATTCATGTAAGTCTGAATTTCAGGGCAGGACCAAAACTATAAGATATTATTGCTTAGAACAATGTTAAATTTAGAAGTAGGTAAAAGGGACCCATTATCATTGCACATTTTTTAGTACTTTCCTGGACAGGATGAGTGTGTGGAAATAAAGAAATAGGTTTG